>NC_084987.1:18355547-18536519 GCF_963691925.1 Scomber scombrus
AAAGTGTTCAAGCCAAGTGGCAACTACCACAGTTTGAGGATGAGGCCAATGAAGATATACTTTAAAATACAATACTACCGACGAACACTAGATGCTGGCTCCAAAAATATCCTAACTGACTCTCTCATCCAAAAATAGCAGGCTTCATCCTAAAAATACAAAGTCAACATTTAGTTTTTTCAATAAGTTATTATGGTTTCTATCACTAAATTCAGGCCCTCTAATAAGTGTGCTGGTGGTCACAGTGGACTTTTTCCACAGTGTAAAAGGCAACACCCTGCACTCCTTATTTGGAAAGTCCCAGCTCCAAACAGAAAAGAGGGCACAAACCATAAGCAGCCATTAAAACTGTCTCCAATGCAAACCAGAGTGATGTCACACCTAGCTACAACCTTCCCATTCTCTTTATATACAATCTTACAGCTAACAGCTAATACATTAAAAATAAGACATTCAGCTCCAGGTGAAGCTTCGTTCAGTAACACTAGCATAGACAAATACATAAATATCAAGTAACAGTGATTTGAAATTAACAAATTCACACAACCTGATAAGTGTGGTTTTCTGTCATTGTCTTCTGTCAGTGACTTCACTGAATCTCTTTCTCTACTCAATTGAACATCAACATATTCATGCTTTTTATTGTATATCTATCTTCCACATATAAATGTATAGTAGTGTGTTTACTAAATATAACACCAGGTTTAGGATGAGCTCTGAAAAAGTACACTGTACATCATACATACTTGTCATTTCACCCAAACCTAAAATAAAAATTCTCCATCTTCTCAATGCCTCTTACCCAGCTGCTTACACCTCCACCCCCCTCCCCACCTTCGGTGCCACAGGTTGCATAACCTTGCCCTAATACTCCCATTCCAAAATGTTTTCAGTTCTAAATGTGTTGAGTACAAGCTAACACACATATTACACAACTTCCACATTTATGTTTGTCTTTGTGTCTCCAACCTCGCTGGGCTTCTCTAATGACCCAGTCAGCTCTGCAGGCTTCTGAAGCATACAAAGCGTCCTCTTCAATAATTGCTAACCTTGACACAGAAAAGAAGCCATGGACCAGTGTTTCCTGTAACATATTTGTTGACCCTGGAAAAGAAACATAAAAGCAGCAGCAAGGGACTACTAACTATTCAAATCTCCATTTAGAATAAACTCGACACATGCAATCACACAGGCTGATCCTTTTAGCTCATATTAACAAATGCTTACACAAACAGACAGAACGCCTTTTTACTGCCGTGAAGTGTAATGAGACCAGTCACCAGTGCCTAGCTGCTGTTGTTCCTGCCGCCACCACAGCCACACCTCTCATTATCCAGGACATGATGTTCCAGCGCCAAAGGACAATGTCAGAGGACCTGTGGCCAAACTTAGGAGGGAGGAGGTTTTGAAAACACATTCATGAGAACAACCTGCATGTGCGTTCTCATTCAGTCTAAAGTCACAAAGCCACTGGATGAAAGGATGGATTAAGAGAAAGAATAAGAAATCAGTGGACTGGTGTTAGTGGGCTTCTGTGAGCTTTCTGCTCTGGCCTTCATGTTGACAGATAAGTGCAATTTATAGGTTAAGGTGTGATTGATTAAGAACAAGCAAGATCAGAAATAAGACAAATTACAGGTTAAGTAAAGTTCTGGGTTTGTTCTCACCAAAAAAACATTTTCCATGACTGTAAGCCCACGTTTACCTTTTTTGCATTCAACTCTTAATGGACAGATACTGACAAAAGCAGATAAAGCTATATCAAGCTGCCTTCTTTTTCTTTTGCTTTGAGGCTATGGCTTAAGGCTAAAATCCTGTAATAATACAAACCCAATTTGTATCTAAGCTTTTCTAAAAACCTGCCAAAGGGAATCGCCTGGTAGCCTTAAGAAATGGCTGGAAGTTCTGGCCTTTCATTTTTAAATCATTCCTACGACTCACAGTCTCAACGGGGAAGAATCAATCCAAAAATGTGCTGTCAGATCGCTCCATCGCCCAGGCCATTATGTATGTGTCATGCTGTTTCTGGTGCGAGAGAGATGATGGAGCAGTCTGCAGAAACAGATCTAAGTGTTATATGTATGTAAGGCAATGTCAGGCAACTTTAACTGTGACTGTTCATTTCCCGAAATAATGAGATAGTCAATCAAAGTCTGGCTAATTTAGCCTGAAACCCTCCTTTAGTTTTTGGAAGAAGCAGATCTTGCTTCTAAAATGTAGAGTTGATCTTTATTAAGACATGCAGTGTTGTTCTACTGCTTCTTGTGTAAATAAAGATGATAAGTTCAGAACAAACTGTATAATCTTATATGTACAATCGTCTCACGGTAATCATGGGATTAAGAGTTGTGTGACAGGTTACCCCGCCTTTATCGTATGTGCAAACAAAGTGTGCAGATCCTGTGTCTGTACAGACTTCATCATACCAATGCAGTGCAGACTCCTTACATTGCCCATAGCTCAGCCTTAAAGATCAAATGAGGTTACAATGTTTTACTGTGTAGTTTCTAGGTCAGCCTCTATAACAGATTACAGTACATCTGTGTTTATATATGCCAAACAACAAAAGGAGAGAGGTTTACATTCACATGGGACTCACAGTATACTTTAGAATAGGCAATTATTAGAAGCTGTTTGTTTAGTAAGTTCCTGCTTGCAATACAAACTTCAGTTTCCATTTGTAGACATGTGGCCTTTTCACCCCAGTTCACATTGGTGACACTCAACCAACCAAGTGTGACAGTGCCAAATTTTCTCCTCCGCACCCCGTCACACATTATGAACTATGACTAGTATGATGGGCCGGGCTGCTGCTAATATCAATACACCCTGCTGAGTAAACACACAGTAACAAACCACACATATATGACCTTATTATCCAGCTACTGCGTGTTATTATGAGCACCACTACAGATACTATTAATACTTCTACAGGCTTATCAGACATTTTTCCTGGATCCTTCCTTTTTCCTCATGCATTTCTTGGGAAGAGACATACTGAACAAATCAGCATGGGTGGAGAGTTAACATCCCTCTCCTCTTTCATAACTCTTCCTTCCTAAGACACTGGTGAGCTGTGCACAAAAGTCAAAATTAATCAACAGAGCACCAGGTCCTGAGAGAGTGTTTCCCTCCGCTGTGAGCAAATAAAGGACTGTGTGCTCTAAGAACAGCTTGTTCCTTCAGTACCAGAGCCAGACTAACACATCGGAGCTCAATACTGTTACACAGCCCAGACACGGTAAAGACCGCTGCTGTACTGGTCTGCTGTTTGTTCTCACACCTCTAAATTACAAAGAACCTAAAACAGAAATTCAAAACAGCTTAATATGACTGAAAATCTCTCTTATATTGTTATCATATGTCAGGAGAAACAAGAATTAAACATATTGTGTTATGAGGGACAGCCTGCACCTTAACTGTTTTGCTTTGGTATCATTGCTCTCAGCAACCTTGTTTTCAGCAAGCAGCTGCTTTTAGCAAGAACAACTTCAGGTAGCCAGAAACACAACTCCAACTCCATGCTCCACGTGTTAACAGGCAACTGTTTGCTAACATGTTCATCTAAATAAAATATATTCCCTGAAGGGTCACAGTGTGAAATTGCAACACCTATTATTGACTGAATATAGGCAAACATTGCATGTCGCAGCACACCAGGCTCTGAACTGTATCATAGCAACATGTTTGGTAGGAAAGTATGAATACTTTTACACAAACCATATTCCAAGTTCAAACAATATGTGGGTCTCCCACTGACCCCCCAGTTCTCTCTACTGGACCAATTTCAACAATTTCCCAAGTATTTGACCTGTAGTATTTTAGAAAACATTTAATAATTTAAAAAAGTGTAAACCATATGAATTGGAGGGATTTGTTCCATTGTTGCAAAAACACAACACTGGGCTTATTCACACAAAAGGCCACATCAGTGAATAATGAAATCCAACAATTGTGTCACCTATGGCAATAAACAATGTATATGCAGTCTCTCCACTATTGATGGTCCCGACCCAGCTGAGAAGGTTTACCTGTGGGATAAATCCACCACGCCCTACCCCTGATCCACAACGAACACCTCTACCTCTGCTGTGCATGTGTGTCGCTGCACTGCTCCATCTCACACATTTGCAATGTTCACACAGGCTGTGTTTGTGCTGCACTGTCTCTCTACATAGAGTTTGACTTTGATAATGGCCATCAATAATAGAATGTTTTATAAAATTAATTTATATTTAGATAAGACAGAATAAAATTACGCAGCGTGTGGCCAGTTGAGGAAAAATAAGCAATATATGAGGTGAAAGTAGCTCTCTCTATGACAGACAGGCCTACTTCTGAGGCTACTTCTGTGTACGCCACACACACTCCTCACACAGGACAGTTTTTTCTTTCAAATATTTGATTATATCCGCCAGTTAAACCCCCACTGTCAATGCTCCAAAAGATGAAAATCCCTCACGACGAAACCAAGTTCCTCAAACTAACCAAACACACAATAAAGCTCCAAAACAACTTTCAGGAGGGAAACTGACAACAAATGAGGGGAAAAAACAGCAAATGTCCTTGTGGGAGCAGGTAAAACAACAGACAGGACCCAGTTTGGAGTAATATCACAGAAAGCAAGGAGGCTACACTGTGCAAGCTGACCCACAGTGGTGTCTCTTCATGTCTGTGACATATTCTACAAATAGAGACATTGAAATGTGTAATATAGCAGGTATTTTTTCAATGTAACTATCAACAATCATTCTATTTTTATTGAGACACACACGCATCATGCGGAAAAAATAGGCGAGACTCCAAATCTCTAGGTGACGCACATTAAGTTCCACATTAAGTCCACACGCTTGTATTTGTACATTTTTTGGCACACCATCATGTTTGGAGTGACCAACGTTTGGCTGCAATTCAAGCATGACTGTAGAAACCTGCAGATTCCTGAAAAGGAAGTCATGAGCAGAAGGCACATCCAGGCACTGCTGACAACCTCTCTTATCCAAATCAAAACCTAGAAGAGAGGCTCAGCATCCATGGATGAGTGTAAAGCCCCAGATAAATAATGCATTATTTATGCACTACTGGATGGATTACAATAACAACCTTAACTTGTCGAATGTATTTGCTTCTTATTGTGCTGTTTCAAACAGTTTCATGTCAATAAATGTTTGTTTTTTTTAATAAAATGAAGATTATTGAATCATCGATGCCTGATAAACTATGGACTTGGTTAAAACTGAACTGGTGATATTTCCTATCCTCCAAAAACCAAAAAATGAAAATAATTTTATTTTCTTGATCAGAGGCTCACTAAAATCCCTTTTAAAAAGGAGAAAAAAATTCTACATCAATAAAATCAATGCTTGGCTTACATCAGTGTTATGTTTATATATTGCTCTGCTTACACCAACCCAGACAAATCCTGCCTTGAATTTCCAATATTTTTCCACTAAGTATATTCATTTTTACAAGCTGTTTTCACATTATTCATGAAATTTTAGCAACAACAATGAAGGGTTGAGAGAAAAATGAACGATATACAGCAGGTTCACATGCTGGTACTGTCTTGCTTGTGTTTAATGAAGTGGAGAAACTGAGAGATGGAGCTGAATAGCTCGGGGGCCTTGAGCTTTAGTTTCACAGCAGTTAACTCCTTGGAGAGGAGAGGATTCAGGCTGCATCGCCACAGAGGTCAGAAAGTCCAGAGTTTATAAAATAAAGCACATAAACAAAAACAGTAACATCTGGAGATAGAGTTATAAGTGATGCAACAGTCATTCATTAGCAAAGAGAAAGTCTCTGCTACATTACAAGGTCTTCTCAGAAAAGAATAAGGTTTACACATATCTATAAGAGAAGTTCAAACATGACACACAGGTATGTAGAGAAAAGATAAGATACAACATATACTGCAAAGAGTCCGAGAAGCATCAAGAAAAATCAACATATTCAGTAGTTCATCCTTCAAATGATGCACCCCAGCATGAAACAACTTTTGAGATAGGTACAATAAAGTGTGACCATCATTCTAAATCACATACACAGGTCGTTAGGCTAATGAAGTATGGTGGCATGAAACGTGCGTTTAATTTGCCTAATTAGCCAATACATCCCATTAGTGGTCGTTGCCATTCTCAAACATGAACACTATAAGTCAGTAATGAATGACGGCACTAAGAAGCTGCATGTTACTACTCATATCCGTTTCAGTTCAGCTAATGGATTCACTGGTATCATAGCAACAAGTGACAAAGGCAGAATCAAAGATATTATATTTATATTCTGTGTGATTGACTTTTTTCTGAATTTAATGCGCATCATGCAGCTTCCCACATAGCTGACATTTGCATCCAAGCACTGCTGTGAAAACAAATTATACTGAACACAATTATTTTAAATAGGCAACACAAAAGGAAGGTATGTTTAAACGTGTGTGTTATACTATAATGAAAACAACTGCGTCATTGAGATGAGAAAAACTGCGACATGCTTGTTAAGAGTGCAGGGACAGAACATCTCTGCCAGCCTCCTCAGTCTCTGACATGTGAGCAGAGTTTCAGGATAACAATCCCTGTGAATTACATATAGTCTCCTCTTTGTGAACATGTGTCACAAGTGCAAATTAAATCAGTGCTTGAGAAATGTTCATTGAGACTAAAGCTACTTCAAACATAGTACAAAAATCAGCCGGCAATAAAAAAAGACAACAAATGTATCAAATAAGAAGGACTGTCACATGTAGCTAATACTACATTTTTAAAAACTAATTTTCAGTTATGCTGTAAACAAATTTTATTTTATTTCATTCATTTAATTTTCAACAACAGCAGATTATTAATATTTTCCCTGTCTTAGCAGTGCACTGTGGGGGCTGCTTATGTGGTTAAGGTGTGCTTAGGTTTCAGCATGAAAACCACTTTATAAGCACCAAATTTTCTCACATATCTGTAGCAATATTTTAGTGACGTTTTGTATTGATCTCACAGAAATTGATGAATGAAAAATTAATTACATTAGATTATTTAAATATACTTGGTGCTTCTTTTATTCCTTTAGTTTCTTTTTCACTTGTTTCTCTTGTTTGTCTATTGCTTCACTACCTGTGTAAGCTAAATGAGTGTGTCATGGTTATTTCTTATCTGGGAATCCCGAAATCCATCGAGTTGAATTCACTGAGCAAAAACTGAGGCAGCTGGCAACATGGCTTCACCAGTCCCTCAGATCATTTAAAAAAAAAATCTGCACATGCAATGTGAGAGTAATCAATTTAAATTATCACAAAGTGCTTTCTGTATAAAAGAGATCTCATTATTCTTCATTAATCTTTTTTAAGCTCAATATACGTCGAAACAATCTCTGCATTTTTTTAGTGTACTATTAAAAGATGAATTACCCCAAATTTTAGTATCATTAAGATATGAATTCTTTACATCTCTTTTTTACAATGAAATTAAAGGGTTAGGGTTACCAATACAGACTTACATCAGTGCTTTTAACATATAATGAATTAACAAATAAAACACATTTGAACATTTCAACACAGTATTCTTAAACACACATTACTTTTTCAAAATATTAAAGACTATTTTTAGCTAATTGTCCATACCATATCTGATGTGAGTCTGTTGGATTATTAGGTCAAGCTAGCAGATAGCTAACATTACGTTATTAGCCTAGTTAGCATCGTTAATTAACTCACTGAGTTTCCACAGAAGAAGAGTTTGGTGTCGATATACTTTTATGTGGCTTATAACAGGAACTGTATGAAAATCCACCAAACTTAGCTGATTGGTTCATTTTCATTCAAAATGATGCAGACTAAATAATGGCAAGAATTGTATTATATTTATTTATTATTCATATTAATATTATTATTATTATTATTAACCTTTATTTTACCTCAAAATACCATTGGGGAGGAATCCTCACTTACAATGCTGTCGAGAAACAACAACAGCAACACAACAACACACAAAACAATATTAGGTAAAATAAAATAAAATGAAGAAATAAAAGAAACATGCACTTTTGTTGTCTGTTTTACGTTCTGTGTCACTGCCAAAATAATCAGGTGGTAATCAGGGCCTATTGCCCCCCATCTGCTCATCAAAGTGCCTTACATAAATTGGTAAACCTTATATCTGAGTATGAGGCATCTGAAGTTTTGCAGGTGACCTTAAACTTGACAGTTTATCTTTTTTCTGTGAGGTGCTAAAAAAATCACTGTATTGAATTAAATTGGACTCCACTCATTTCTTCATCAACTCAGTCAGACACTAGAAGTTCAGAAAAGTCGACCCTGATAGATATAATCCTAATGAACACACCACATAAATGCCCTGCCAGCAGTGTGTTTGCCTTAGACTTTCATGAGCTTATTTCTCAGTGATATCACAAGGTTATGTGCTATTCCTGGCCCTGAATTAGCCAGTGTCATAGCCAGTGAGTCATTTCACAAATGTTTTTAACTCTTTAGCAAATAAACATACACAAATACAGAGTAAAAATAGATTGAGTCCTCATACAAATCACATATTCATTGTGTCTTGTTAACTTTGGAATCAATGCTTTACATCAATCTTGAAACTGCTTTACACTCATTATTTATAAGAACCGTGCCCCTCAACTTCAGATTCTTGACTATTGTGATGCTGACTAGCAATCAGACCTTTTTCCACTTCACACAGCAGATAAGTGACTGCAGATTTGTTCTTGCGTGTCCTTTTCTCAATCATTGTACAATGTATAATGCAGTAAAATGGCCATTTCTAACAATACGGCAGCACATTCACTGGCTTCAAATTATATTTGAATGCAATCATTTCAATTATCCTCCTTATTTATAGCATTATCTTGTACCTTTTAGTTCAAATTGTCAAGCTAAGCACTCTGCTCAGCTTAACTTCTCTGTCCTTAGTGTTAGAAAAACGATTGAGCTTGGTATATTAAGCATACCCTGTCTTGGTACTTTGAGATGGATTGTTAATTTTATCAATGAAGCTGTCAAGGTTTATATATATTCTTTGCTTATACCTGATGTTTACACGTGATTGTATTTGGTGATCCACTCACACTCTACTATACATCAATTATTGACCACCTTGTGGTTTTAATGTTTTCAGTCTTTTATTTAATTAATGTGTGTTTTTTTTTTTTTTTAATAATTGTATTTCTCTTTTTTCATAATTTTATTTTCTCACTACTCTTTTTTGATGTAGTGACTGTGATATAGTACATGTTTGGACCCCCTCTAAAATGAGATGGTACATCTCAAGGGGTTTACCCTAATACGCACACAGGAACTGATATGCACTTATATTTTACACTTTACATATTTGTATGCATTTATGTATTTTAGTTTATGGATGGCTTATGTAATTTCTGTCAACTGTATGTCTGTTATTGGTGAGCCAAAGATAATTTTCCACCATGGTGGACTATAAAGTTTTATTGTATTGTATTGTGTTGTATTGTATTCTAAATAAAGTTTGAACACATTAGCCTTTGGAGCCATTTCTGAACAGACTACTGTAACTGTAGTCTTTGAGGTGAAGGAACATTTAACCTAGTGCAACGGTGTGGCTCACTGATTCACTGATGTGGTTTTAATAGGTTTTGCACAACAATGGAGGATTGCGACAGAGGAATGCAATATATAAGATCTTGGTTACAGAAACAACACTTGTATGATCAATTCATTGTTGGCTTCGCTCTGCACGTGGGATTTGTTGGCAATAAGAAAAATATAGAACATTTCCAGCCTCATCCTTTTTTTAAAGCCCTCTATGTCAGTATGAAATTCTTGAAATAACTTTCTAACAATACATTATGAATGGAAAAACCTTTTCCAAAAACCTTTGACTGATTAATAGTTCATGTCAGTCCACATTAAACACAGACTCACCAAAAACACATACTGTAACATCTTAAGACAGTCACCAAACCACCACAATCCTCTGCTTGAAATGTGTTCTGCATGGTATTATTTTTCCTCTTAGTCCATTTGATTTGCATGAGTCTCTGATTGGCTGCTGCAAGTTCAGGGAGAGTGAGAAACTGCCCTCTCCTGATTGGCTGGAAGCAGGAGGGGGCAGGGAATGTATGTGAACATAAATACAGAGGACAGCTCTGTCTGGTACTCTCACATTCATCTGCTGTCATCATCTCTGTGCTTCATTTCTACACGAACACTTCCAGCTCCATCACTACCATCAAATCAATTGCTATAGAAGAGGATCCACAGGTGAAGGAGAGGAGAACAAAGACAACAGAAGAGGCATCCTTTCAAGCAGTGGTGTAACAGAAACCCAACATGTCTTTTGAAGTTAAGGAGAAGACAGAGGTGCGTCTGGTGTTTCTTGGAGCAGCTGGAGTGGGGAAGACAGCCCTGATCCAACGCTTCCTGAAAGACACCTTTGAGCCCAAACATCGTCGCACTGTGGAGGAGCTCCACAGGAAGGAGTATGAGGTTGGGGGCGTCAAAGTCACCATCAACATCATGGACACCAGTGGGAGCTACTCCTTCCCAGCCATGCGTAAGCTCTCCATCCAGAACAGCGATGCCTTTGCCCTAGTCTACGCAGTGAATGACCCTGAATCCCTGGAAGCAGTCAAGAGTTTGCGAGATGAGATCCTGGAAGTCAAAGAGGACAAGTACACCCCTATTGTGGTGATAGGCAACAAGATTGACCGCCACAATGAGCGTCAGGTGTCCAGTGAGGATGTGCTGTCCACGGTGGAGCTGGACTGGAACAACAGTTTCATGGAGTCCTCAGCCAAAGACAATGTCAATGTGCTGGAAGCTTTCCGGGAGCTGCTCCAGCAAGCCAACCTGCCCAGTCGGTTCAGTCCAGCACTGTGCCGCAGACGGGAAACCTTCCCCAAGGAGAGCAACAAACGACCTCCTATGAACAAGACCAACAGCTGCCTCATCTCATAATTATGTGGAGCTGCTCAGAGGGCAACAATGCAACAAGAGACTGAAAGAAATTGCCCAAATGAGATGGAAAGTGCATTTGATGGGGATCTAAGTGGATAGAAACAGACCCAGAGACAGTGTTACATGTGTGAAGACTCAATCTGACTGCAACTGAAAGACTGAGACGGGGAAAAAAAGAAGATTCCTCATCAATCTTGTTAGAATTGCATCTTACTAACAGCCTGGAGGCACAGAGATGCTGGAATGAGGAAAAATGGTTAGGGTTAGACACCACCGTAAAGACACGAAAGAATGTGGTTGAACAACTGCGTTAAACCGTGAAAAATTGAAGTAATGCCACTATAGTACTTACTGTGAATATCCCCCAAAAAAATGCTGTAATAAATTACAATAGTATAGAAGCAGCATTGTGTTATGAGCTCAATTCCGATGTATATGTAATGTGACTTTGGGTTTGTGTTACTGGTGTTTAAAAAAAAAAGTGCAATATCTGTGAAATCATGGGTAGACTGTTTATGCAAAAGTCTCTACATGGTTAAGGTTTTGCAAATCAAGTGAACAACTGAAAGAAATCAACCAAGAACTTGTTTCTCTTTGTGATAGCAACACATCAGACATTATGTTGTAAATTCTTGTGCAGCCTGTCCTGCAACTCTGACATGAAATGCTGCTTTGCAAAATCTTGTTATGCACTCTGTGTTAATATGTAAATACTTATTCCAAACAACATACTGTATGCACACATCCTCTCTCCTTGTTTGCTTATTAAAATCTTCTTTTTTTTAAAAATTGGATTATGGGATTTTGTGTTATTAATTGAAGATTTGTTTTGGTCAGGAAGAAAAGCCTGACCTACTTTTTCAAATCTCTGCACCAGTTTTGAGTATTTAACTTGGATTGATTGGTTTAATGTACTTATTCAATGCTCATTCCAAGATAAATAAACCACTTTTCCTATACCTCACCCCCCTCTGGATATAATCATTTGCCATTTACCATTTGGCATTTTCACTAATGGGATTTTTTTTAAAGAGAAAGAACAGAAAATAGGTGTGAGAGATAGATGTATGTGTGTGGACTCTCAAAGGCTACTTTTGGGGGACAATTTTAAGACTTGCGACCAGTTAATTGGGGGCAGCTTGTCCAATTGGGGACACAAGGTGTCCGCGATTGGGAAAGAGCTGATTTTTAAGTCAAATATTAAGGTTACAATAGAAAAGTAGTGCTTATGGTTATGGTTAGGATATGTCTCCAGGAAATGAATGTAAGTCTATGTAATATCCCAAAAATGACTTTGATCTGTGTGTGTGAGAGAGATGTGAAATTGTATTACATTATAATGGAACTGATCACAGCCAAAATAAATACACTGAAATTGAAATAAAACATACACAGGGTGACAGTAAATCCCACATTTTAAAGTATTATGTGTGAAAAAAGCCCATGTGACATGGTTTTATTATTAACACAAAACAATTTGGATATAAGGACTTTAAAATTGTAGTGCAGATATGATATGTGTGAGAATGAAATACATGATGAGTAATGTGCATTTTTTTTATGTGCTAAACAAAATGTGACTCTATTTTGAATGTAATATTCACTGCATTCAGCAAATGAGGTATTATGTCATTTGTAACAATAATGCTGTTTTAGTATATGGAGCCATTTGTAATTTCAATGGCCTGTCAAATGAATGTAGTTCCATCCCAAGATGTTTAATGTTGATAAACGGATGGCTTCTTTTCTCAAGAACAGAGCTGGTTTAACTAGCAATGTAGGACATTTTAAATAGGACAGAAAAAAACTGCTGCAACACTTAACTGTTGATTTTTAATTTAGGTTACCAGGCATCCCTAGAAAGCAGAATTAATGGGGATTATACAAGTGAAGTAAGATAACTGATGGACTGATATCACAGACACACACATAAACAGCATGGTCTCTCTGTTCCATCTTGTAACTGTATTGCCCTCTAGTGATCATTTTTTAGACTGCAGCAGAAGATGGTTATGATGAAGAAGGTATTTTCAAACAACCTTTCAACAAAAATGAGATTATGAAAGCCCAAATAAGCTTCTCTGATATTACAGGAAGTCAAGTCAAAAAAAATAAAACCTGCTGTGCCTGTTTGGTGCAGACATGACACAGAAGTGTCATGCTGAAAGAGAGACTGCAGATTTTGATTACAGCTAAACAAGTGGAGCAAGCTTTCAGTCAGAATGAGACACTGCTGAAAGGTAATGTGAACATAAAGAAAATAATGATTTGAATTTGGAGTTTTAATCCTTCTTATCCATTCTCAGCTTGTGGCTTCTTCTCATGAAACACAAGACAAAACAAAGCAAAATGTGTGACTTTGAAGCCTGTAGGATATTTTTGTGATTAATTTGGAGACTTTGGGGGCACAATAAATCTGTGATGTAATATTCATGACAATACATAATAAAGATAGCATTTAACGCCCATGTTTCATGAAAAAACAAACTTCCTGCCTGCTACGAAACATGACAGCTAGATAAATGGATCAGGTCATCTTCTTTTGACATGTTTGACGTATTCTAAGAGCAGTGCATGTGTTTTCATCTCAGTTTCTGTTAAGAGGCCACACAGACCCAGATAGGTAGAGAAAAAGATATGCTTCCTCTTTCCAAAAACGTTCAGACAAGGTGCATTGTTTTCCCAGAATCAGACAAGGAAGTGACCTGTGATTATCAGAACTCTGGTTCCTCTTTGCTTCCACTTTAAACTCACAGTTGTCTTCAGCTGCACACACAAACTACTCGTTTCGGCACATGGATGAAGACAGAGAGGCAGATCCTTTTTTAAGACCCAGGTGTGAACTAAACTTTTCATTGAGGCTGTACTGAGCAAAGATTTAATGCATGCTGCTTGGGGATCTTCTTGTTTTTGGGTAGGCATTAGACATTTTTTAACAGTTATTTCTATATGTCAACATATTAGATCATTATGAATCTACTTGTCTCTGCTCCTAGACTTGGTCAAAGCTCCTCAGTGCTGGATACATCCCTGAGAAGTTTTGAACAAGTACAGGATCTCTGACTGTCACTTCATCATGTGTGTTGTGCAACTGACTGGCATCGCAGGCACCAACAATCACAGAAAAACTGAGAGATCAATGATTTAATTTCACACAGAACACATTTTAAACAAAATCAACTACAATACCAAGGCTTGAGGTAGGCTTTCTCACATGCATTTTGATTTTTGTTATGTTTTTATGGACCTAATTTCAGGCATTTATTAACAACTTTTCAGCTGTATTCATTAAATATCTGCACAGAACTTGTATATTAATTTAGAGTTCATATATTAATTGATTGTATATTCATGGAGGTTTTTTGTGTGTTTGTTTGAGCTGATGTACTATATATTTTATGTCAGATACCACACCTGTTTAGGATACACTTGGTAGAAATCCTATTTGAACCTGATATTCCAGTATTAAAGTTAATAACTGTGCATACAAAGTGGACTAAGTCTTTTCAGTTCAGCCAACAAGGCAAAGTAATATCATTCCTTTATTTTCATACACATTGACAAACACTGTTGAGTCAGACAAAGGGGTGTCACTTTTTAAATTGCAAGTCCCCAGCATCTGAGAGATGAGTGAGGGGAAGAGTGAAGACAGAGAGGACATCATGTCATACTCGGATGACAGATATGATCCAAGCTGGCATAGCAACAGCATTTCATACAGACAACCTGCAACTTTCTGCCAACACCAGCATGTGCTATTGGCTGTCACATATTAGCAGATCACTGGACACATCCAGTCTCTATAACTAAACTAAAGAAATAGTCAAAAGCAAAGAATTGCTGTATGAAAGACATTCTTGACAAATGTTTTTCAACCTGTGAAACAGTAACACGCTATCAACGACACAAGAACACATTTGTGCATTGGCTTGTAGTTAAGTATATTTCCCTGAGCAAAAGACTCAATGAGCATAGAAATACACTAATATCATCTAGAGCATCACTCTGAAATCTACTCCAACAGCTCAAAAAGGTGCACATATTCAATGTTATAGCATATCATCATAGCAAATTACAGAACATCAAGACCATAGTGGTGTTTTTGCCAATTTACTATAAACCACACATATTCTCTGTTAATGCTAGCTATTGTTAGTTTTTCTGTGCACATCTTATATTCTTGGCAGCCTATGGTTTCCGTTCACTTTAGTGCAGTATTAAAATGTTAATAGTCTACAGCCATGATAACAGCTCTGTAAGGCTGTACTTAAGCTAAGGGCTTTGTGCTAAATGCTATCGTCAGTATACTAACATGTATGTTGATCTTCCATCACCAGTATGCACCTTCTTATTTAAGCATGTTAGCATGCTAACATTTGTTTCAGCAATTACCAATAAACTCAAAGTACAGTTGAGGCTAGTTTACATGTATTGAACAATTGAATGTCATTAATTTCCCAGGTATTTGGTCATCAACTTGGACTTGAACATGGTCATCAAAGTATTGGATAAATAGATGAACCTCGACTGGGAATTATGAATGCATCTACAAAATGTCAATAGCAATCCATCAAATAGCTAATTATGTACAGAAAGAGAGACCATACCTAGAGCCACACTACTAGCATGGCTTAAGAACTATTTAAGTTATCGCAGGGAAATGCTCCTGAAAGCATGGATCATGTGCTGGTGTAAAACTGACGCTGAAGACTTCAAAGCTGGTTGTTAACATTCACTGATTCATGACTCACGCTATTTAACCTTCAAATTTAGAGGACAAACAATGACTGCTGCTTGCATATAAAACTAATTACTTAGACTAATGTTAGTATAATTTGGGTAACTTCCAACTAAGAACTGTTCCAACATGGACAATATCCCGGAGGTAATGTAATAATAACCTTTATTGGTATAGTCCTCCAGACTAGCAGACCAGCAGACATTATGTCACATCATCACACAGCAATACTGTAACTCAAACAAAACCAAAAACTTCCTGTTGGTTGATGATGCGCTGCTTTGAGAAACAGTCAGCAGTAATGCTGAATATTTGTCATATGAAGTAAATTGACCAAAACATGTCGAAATCCAGATGATCCTTCTTTTAGCTGTATACTTTGTTATTCATCTTAAATGTTATTTCACTGTCACACAACAGTTACCATCAGCCCGTTAAATAAGAACAGCATTGCTCTAGTTAGTTGCAAAAGAGTGCTCAAATATTAAAGGGTCAGTTCATACAAATAAAAAAACAGAAAAGAAAACCTGTTATGCTTTTGCAATATAATGGAGATGACCTAACATTTATTTGTGATGTTTAAACCATTTAAACATTTGGTTTGAAAAACTGAACAGTAATGTTTCTTCCCATAAACACTGTCCCAGTTACTCAAGATAACTCACAGGCCTCAAAGTGAGTAGTTTCATTAGGAATTAGGATTCCTAATTAGGATTAGATACAGTACTACTCAGGATAAGCGAAAAATATGTTTTGTCATATTTAATTGAATTGATCTTCTAGAATATTCAATTTAAAATGACAACCCATTTATTTTTGCAGATGTTGTAAAACGTCTCACACCACACAGCAAATCCTACCAAACATCCAAACATTCCCCCTAATGGTGCAAAAAAGCTGCATAAAAAAAAAGAAAAGTTTGGGCACCGATAAGCAGGAGTTTGTCCTGACTTATTTATGTGGTTGGAAACAACACACCCCATTACATGCATGAAAGTCACAGTGCTAAGCAGCCCTGATCACGAGGGCCAGCAAGAGTGCCAGGAAACTAACAAGTAAAGCCCAAAATTGTTACTGGAGGCATTTTCCTCTTCTTTGCAACTGAAGCTCAGTCATATGAGGTACCACAGTGTATGACAAAATAGCTTTTTTTTTTTTTAAATAAAAAGCATCTTTTGCTCTAGTTGGAAAATCAATGAGAGCAGCAAGACAAAGAAAGAACTGAGGCTTCAAAATATTAATGAATGCATCACAGCTCAGTCACTTGTTTGCCATTTTATAATTCTTTTTCAACAAGAACAAGATGCTTTTTCTCACTTTAAAATAAATAAAGTTTTACAGCTTTTGGTAAGATGTTAAATAACTTTGGGTGACTCTTAGAATTTCAGTTTCTTTAAATGAATTAAGATACATGTAATCCTGACATGCACAACACATGGAAAATGACGTTAGCATGTTTTTACACAACAATGGGCAGGAAGGAGTAGAAGCGCACCTGCCCTCAGTCACTTTAAGCCCTCACTCATTTATACTTCACTTCTCTAGTCGTCCACGGTGATGTTGCGGAACAAGTAGGCCATGGACTCGCCATTGTGGATGCGACGGATGGCTTCAGCCAGTATCATGCTGACATCCACAGTCTTGATTTTTGGACACTGTAGCTTCTGCACTTCATGGGGGACAGTGTTGGTCACCACCACCTGATGGTCAAATAAACAAACATGCTTCAAGGCACTGAGGAGTTGAGGGATATCTGCACAGTAATTATAAAGCTGGTGCCAGCAGCAGGTTAGCTTAGCATAACAGAGACAAACAGCTAACCTGGCTCTCCCCAAAGGTAACAAAATGCACCTACCAACCAACCTCTAAAGCTTACATGTCATTCGTTGGTACAATGAAAGAAAAAACATGATTATAACTTGAATGATGTTGATTTTTCAAAACTACCAATATCAATATTTGAGAGTTTTTGAAAAATCAGCTAGTGTCACATCTTAACAAACATTTTTATAAGGACACTTGAATTGTTTTCAGATGTGTACTGAGTGGGACATTTTACAGTTGAAAAATAAACACTGCTTGATGAGGACACTAAGAATGGTAGAATTGGTATTTCTGTGTTGCTATTTCTTGCTACTTCATTTGCCAACATATATGTTGTCTATAAAACTAAAGCTAATTAAAGTTAATATATTTTCTGAACCTATGTATCAGTCAATCTAAACATGATAATATTTTGTTTAATCCACAATGAGCAAGTTGTGATATAAACTATTCAACTTAAAATGTTTGAAATGACCCAGTAGAGCTAAATCAGGCTAATCAGGTGAGGCTAAAATGTAGATTTATGTAATAGGTTGATACATATTTTTGAAAATATTGAATAAGTAACATTGATGAATGCTGCTGATGCTTCAGCTCTGGCTAACATAAACTAAACAGTATGACAATAACAATATCATCATACAAAGTAAATTATATTTCATTACATTTAATAAAATAAATTACATTACAATACTTTTACAGTTAACTATACTGTAACTGTTTTCTGAACACTGAGTAATGTGGAGGAACTGAAAAGGGAACCGATTAAGTTTACAGAAATGCAACTGTGGATCATAGCATAGTTACAGTGTATTTCATGTCATAGCAATTCAACTGAAAAATTCTCAACGAGGAGGAAGTACCTTTTTTAGATTGTGTTTTAAAAGAATATACAAGTGTAAATAAACAGCCCTATTTTTTTGTTTGTATAAGTTCTTCAGTTTGGCTTGTTTCTTCCCTTTTTTTTCTTCCCTGTAGCTTCTTTGTTGTTTATTAGAGCAGAAGGAGAAAGATCCACTGACAGGTATGACACAGTAGAGTTTCATTTTGATTTTACTGATTAGCATAGCTTCAACACCATAAAGGGATGCATATTAGTGATATCAACTAGTTTAGGCTGTTTAAGTCCTTACCTCATCAATGGCAGACTCCTCTATGAGGCGCGGGGCATCAGCAGACAGCAAGCCGTGTGTGGCCATGATGTAAATTTTATAAGCTCCTCTCTCTTTCAGGATCTCGGCAGCTGCAACAAAGTCTCCAACATCATCTATAATGTCATCCTGGAAAAATACAGAGTACTTATAGTTAAAACATACACTTCCTCTGCTGTTGTGTGTCTGGTCAACAACATCATTTAGTAGTTTTAGATAATGGAAGGAAATATGACATGATGTAAGGGGGATTATGAAAACTTCTGAAACATTGTGTAGGAGAAGCACAAGTTGGACACAATAATCTCCGTTACACAGCAATATGTATTTAAAGTGTACTATCCTTGCTAAAAATAAGCTAACGGTCATAACAGACCAAAAAAGCTTGCAGCAGTAAAACACCTGCGCATACTGAAGTGAATGCAGATTTATTACTTATATGTATATATGTATATCTATTGGCTTGTTTGTTTTTTTAATTGAACTGACTTGCTTTATTGAGTGAAAATGTTCAGAGACACTGTATGTCTTCTGAGGCATTTACACTGGTACAGTAGCAGATGAATGAATTCACCACTCATAATGAAAACCACTTGAAAAGCTTTGAAACACTGTAAATGACTGCCAAAAAAGAGTAGCGATTAAAATGCGGCAGCTTAACAATGTAAGCAATAGAGAAGAGAGTGTGTGAGTACTTCAACAGTGCCTCTGCAGCATCTTACCACAATGATGGCAATTCTCCCTCCCACGTCTCCCACTACAGTAATAGGAGGTTTCTCCTTGGCCATCATTACTGAAAGGAAAAGTAGAGCCTGTTACTTGTGAGAGCCATTTCAAGGTATTATGTGTACTGCATTTCACCTAATCAAAAGTAAATCTCAGTAGATTGGGTAAAATGGGTTGAGAAAATGTTTTACGTTTCAGGCAAATTTCAGGCATTCCAAATTACTGGGTCATGATTGGACAAAAGAAGTGATTTGTAGAAATTCGGTAAAAATAATAATAATCTGTGTAAATGTGGCGGTGCAATTGCTTAGAATTTTCCCCCCATTCTACCCCACCTACCCCTGTGAGGTTAAACTGAAATGCCAAACTTAGTACAGCGCATGCCATGCACAATCAAATGACAGGGTTTTCTTCCCAGGATACCCAATCAGAAGGCAACGTATAACTGCCTGGACACACACGACCTCAGCCTCAGGCTGTGGCAGGCACAATGGCAGCAGTCTGCATATGAACCAATATGCACCAGACAATCTTATTTCACACAGGAACAACAATGTCTTACAAGCACTGATGAGGGTTTCTTCATACACAAACTTGCCAATGTTCAGGGTCTGTCCTCAGTCGAACATCACTGCTGCCAGCGACTACTTTTACATGCACACAATAATCATGTTACATATCATGAGCCAATCACAGGAGATGCACCAGCTGTATTAACTATCATCACACTATAGGCACTATCTATTAATTTGATTTGTTGAGCAGCTGCAGTTTGTGTCATTTCGGTTGCTAAAATATAAACTTTTCAGCCAGCTATCAAATGTTGTGACATGAGAGGTGTAAATTCTGACTATATAATAGAAACGTTTTGATGAATTGAAGACAACTGGGCAAAATTATTTAAAACATCTTGTTAAATAAAGCGATAAAATTAGACTTGGAATTGAGTCAAAGTAGCATTAAATGGCTACTCACTAAAAATATGTCTTTTGTTTTATATATCCCTACCACCAACGCCCCGTTTTTTTAATTGCTGCATTTTTGTATTGCTGTGCATGTAAATGTAGCCATTCAAAGTGTACAAGGAAACAATCAACTGGTAAACAATCAGCCAGCCAAGCCGATTGTGAAGGAAAAGGTATAAAGAAGCAGAGAAAGGAGGAGCATGCCTTGCAGAACGCTTTGCTGAATACCGTGAGTCCCACGGTATCAGAAAACCTGGCAGTGTCACATTTAGACTTTTATTCATGAAAGTATTAATAGAATCAGCAAAAGTCATGTTGTTAGCAGTATGCACACTTCACAAAAATACATTGTCTTTACAACTTGCTGAGATACTGCAACAAGCTACCTGAGACATGTTTGGTCATATATCTTGAAATTGATTCTTGAAATACTTCTTGAAAGTATAATACTAAATATGATTGCAAATAATATAAGTTCTGTTTTTCAGCATAGTATTACCACTAAAACTTTGAATGCTTCGGAACGTTTAAATGCTTAAATGTACCAATCAATTCATTCTTCACGTTTCCTCTTCCTGTTAAGTTTCATGCATGCTTTACAGTTCTCATTACATGCAGTTACGGTGACCAAAATGTTAATCAGGTTTTTAAGAGCAGGTTTAATATGGGTGCAACATGTGTTGATTGGCAAGATGAGTCCAGATATTTTAGCAATAAAGAAAAAGGAAAAAAAATGTCTGGCATGGTTCTGGTTTGATATGGATTTCAAAAGAAAATCAGAACACAACAGAACAAAGAGGGTTTTGGCCATCTTGTAGAAGTAGCTGTCTGGACTCTTTTGAAAGGTGCAGTGAAAGTGAGAGCTGCTTATTTCAAGGCAAATAATTAGCATATAGTACCAGGGACACTAGCCCAGAAAAGATACCTTTTTTGTCACTGGTTTTGATGAGAAAAATTGTCTCCCCACCAACTAAATCCAGACACTACTTTCACAAGATGCAACACAAACCCATTGTCTACACATGCAACTGATTTGAGGAACCATTTGAAGAGGAATCATTTCATAGTCAGATGTAGGTTTAGGTTTACGCTCGTACTTGGAAGCTCTATGCCGGGGAACGGAGCTTGTTGTTTGCCTGCTATTACCAACAAATAAACACCACGTTAACACAAATGCACAAATATTTGACAAGACAAACACATGATGCCAAGACTTAGAAAATCCTCTCGCTAAGCTAACCAATCACACATCTACAAATAGGACTCATTGTGTTAAAATGTATAACACAGTCTTGTTATGGTTGGAGTGATTTCTGAGCTACTGTACCAGAAGGAGGATTTTTAAAGTCAAGGGTAAGAATAGAAACACAAGTAAGAATAGAATTTTTTTTTTTACCAAATAATATGGATAAAGTGAATACTGGATGCGGAGTCATTTGCCAATGACACAATAATTTGATATTTTTTCAGACTCAACCGGTAAAAATAGCCTTACCAGGAATTAACACTGCAAATATGTTGAAAAACTGTGTGCCAGAGTCACATTAGTATTTCTCATCAAAGATAGACATTTTAAAACCAAAGTATTTGCCAAGCAACAGGCAGCAACTATGAATCTATTATTTAGTATTTTTTATTCTTTTGACATTAGGAGCTTGCCAATAATGCAGCATGAGCAGACGTAGAAGTGTATCTGTGGAATTAAAACATGCAGTAACACAAAACCAATTTCTTGATGTATGGTTGATGGTATGAGTGAGAAACATCAGAATTAGCAGCATTGAAAAGGTTAGCACAAATAAAAGCTATATTAGGTTGTAGGCAGGATTCATATTATGAATGCAATTAAATGTTGGGTTATTTAATTTTGAAGCTGTTAAATTAGCAGAAATAATCAAAAAAAGGTTTCTTGCTGGGTTTGATCATGGTATGACAAATAAAAGGGAATCTAACTGAAACAATAAAGCATTATTGTGTTCAGTGAACCTACAAATCTGTACAGATAACCTGAAAAAACACCTAAAAAATATGCAAAGATGGGGGATCTTACAGGGTAACTCCAGTCCTGTGTGTCCTGTGGTGTTGCGTACACACGGTGGGGAGTGTCTTCCATCGGCCATGTCAGACTCTGAACACTGAGCCTCGCCATGAATCACAGCCAGACCCAAACGCAGACGTTCTGCATAGGACTGAGCTCTAAAAAAGAGAAAGAAAAAAGTCAGAATGCAGTGATGAAATATAGCAGACAACTTCATAATTTTCCCCTCTTCTATTACACATTTTACAGCACATCAGCACCTTTTTCTATACACATAATTAGACACATTCACTGCATCTATATAAAACATGTTTTGTATGACTAGATGTATGAGTAGTTTTGGCACAGAGACAGAACAGTGGTGAAATCATTAGTTACCTCTTGGCTGCTGATGGGGACTTTGACACAATGATTGCATTTCTGTAATCAGGAATCTGATGGGATGAAAGAAAACAGACGCCTTGATTATAGCAGAATTACTGAGAGTACACCTAAACTATACTTAAACACAACCAGCAGACATCAAATCACCTCTTCTTGGATGTACTGAATCAAGAAAGGGGAGGCACGCAAGTTGTCCACCGGAAAGCTAAAGAAGCCCTGAATCTCTTTCTGATGTAAATCCATGGTGATGATGTGTGTTAGCCCTGCAGAGTTAAAGACAGATGAGTGCCATGGTCTTTCATCACAATCAACATAGGCATTTAACTGTCATTCATGAGATTCATTCATTTGTGTGCACATGAAATTAAATCCATGTACACACAACACCACTGTGGAATTTTTACCTGCTTTAGCCAACATTGAAGCTAACAACTTGCACACTATTGAACCCCTCTTTCTCATCTTGCACTGCTTGCTGTAGGGGAAATAAGGAATAACTCCAATGATGTTCTTTGCACAAGAGGTCTTGAGGGCGTAGGCCATAACCAGCAGCTCCATGATGGCTGTGTTGACATCTCTGGTTGAGCCAAAAGAAAATTCAAAAAGAACAGTACACCATTAGTTTAGTTTTTGATCATCTATGAACTGTATCAGTACAAATGGCATGTCCCTCTCCACTCACCTTGGTATAGTCTGGATGATGAAGATAGTTTGACCGCGAACCGATTCTTTTACATCAACTCTCGTCTCTATACAGAGGAAAAACACAGTTGATTTGGCAAAGTTGAAAAATGATTAATTAGTATTAATAATTCCTCTTGCGCAATTTCAGTTTTTATGTTTTA
Source organism: Scomber scombrus (assembly GCF_963691925.1). Taxonomy (NCBI): domain Eukaryota; kingdom Metazoa; phylum Chordata; class Actinopteri; order Scombriformes; family Scombridae; genus Scomber; species Scomber scombrus. Next base: position 18,379,158 of record NC_084987.1, read on the forward strand.
CTTTTCACTTAAGTCCTTAATCAAACCCAATTAGAGCCTCATATTCTATATTCCCTCAAAGTTACTGCTGTCATGAATTAACACATTTAAACTAAAATAGACACATTTTGCATGATCAGATGTATAGCTTAAATGAAGAATATGCACATCTATGCTACAAGGCCTGAAAACTCCCTTAATAAATGAAGGAGCAGATTCTTAACATGTCACATTCATCTCATCTCCACATATTCATACTACACTCATATGTTCAATAGTTGCCTGTATGTTCAACAACTTCAAAACACATCAATGTATTTACTTTTTTTCTTTAAGGTTAGCCAAGCCCTGGGGACTGTAATGTTCTCCTCACCTCTGTTAGATTCTTGAAAAACCACTGACTTCCCCAGTTCAACTCCCAGCCGCCTGTGAAACAAGCACACACAAAATGTGACCAGTTGTGAGCTGTAATCACGAGATTTTGCCAACTGCAATGTCTCACACACAATCATACACGAGGCATTTAGCACATCACTCATTCACTTGTGCATTCATGACCAGACTGACTCGCACTGGTCGAGGGAAAAACAGCTACATGCTCAGTACTCAGTGTCAGTGATGAAAGCAATCACATAAAATGTGGCTATATCTTAAGTTTTACAATGATCATCACTCATTTACGCCACAGTTGTAAATGCACAATTAAAAAGTGGCTGGTCACATTGTTTTCCAAGATACTTTTTCTGGACTAGAAAAAGCATAGTATGCACATACAGTATGACAATAAGACAGGGTTTCTTTAGTATTAAACTAGCAGTCAGTGAGTGAAGTTATGGTTGAGGAATTGCAATATTATGCTTACTCTGTTATCTTCTTGGCCAATTCTGTGCAAGCTACGGAGGAATTTGCAGAAAAGACGCGATAACCACTTTTAGCGACATTCATTCTGGTATTTCTGGTGGTTAATATTCCGCAGACACTGACAGCTGACAGCTGCTGCACCTTTTTTGTCCACTGACCGCTGCGTTTGTTGCTGAATTTCTTCTGACGTTGTCGTTAGCTCCCTTGCTAGCTAACCGAACACTAACCTGCTGGGAGAGCTAATAACACGAAATAAGTTTCACAGTAAGCAACACAAACGTTGCTACAGCATTACTATGAGACAAAATGTATTATTTTCTCTTTATTTGGCTAAACGGTCATAGGGTTAGCGGACAAAACACCGATACCTGTCTGCCAGGCAGCATTAGCCTAACAACTGCTAACACTAAGACCTACGGAGTCCCGTTGGTGTCAATTTTAACAATTGCGCTTTACGAATGTCTAATAATTCCTTGGCTTTGTAAATGTATGCTATAGAACATCATTTGTATCATATCCTATTTTATAACAAGTAACTTGCTTGACATACATTAATACATTTTAATACATTTTAATCTTAATTGCAGTTATGCCACTGCAAATGAAAAATCCCTGATTGTAACTATTATAAAGCCTGAACTTCTGGAAAAATGGGGGATTTTTGTTTTGTTTGTCTTTTTAAGGATTTTTCTTTAATGTATTAATTTGTTCATAGTTTGGGCTGTTGTCATCTGACAGGATGATGAGAGTTTCATGGATTACTAGCATTTTAAATCAGTTATTTGATGAGGAAATTGGGCCGCTAACTAAATTGTGAGGTAATTATACCAAAACCTATTGTATACGTGACTTTGTCTTTAGTTTTAACATAATTTCTTCCTTATTTTCTCATAGACAATTCATAATGAACTTTTTTCTATAAATCATTTGGACAACTTCATCTCAAAAGGGTATTTTCGACAGCACCTGAAGTATTACTCCAATTCTCCACTAGATGTCACTACTCATTAGCCCTGATTTCTACACATGGTTATCCCATTACATGTGTAACGTAATCTTTGCTTTCCTAGGGACAGTTGGTTAAAGGTGTGAAATGTATTACACACACACCCACTAGTGTGGGTGTGGGCAAAATATATCTTGGTTCCTCTGCAGAAACATAAGCCAGTAAGAGTTATGTTAATGTGCAATCATTTACCAAGACTCTTTGATCGACTGATCCACAACCACCTAATGTGAGCCTAAATAACTGAATTTAGACCAGATGGTTGGATATTCATAAACCACACAAAATGATCTTAATGATTATTTAAAAAAAATATTATTTATTTATTGGGAGGTACTGTGATGGATACCAATCATTTACATGTATACACTCCAAAGTTACAATGTGCAGTAGGCTTACCAGTCAAAAGTTTGGACACACTCTCCCATTCATTTGAATGAGAAAGTGGGTCCAAACCTTTGACAGGTATTGTACACACTATGATTAGCTTGTATGGTAACTGGATATAATTGTGCCTGTACTGTTAAGGAAGGTGATATCACTGCTTGCAAAAGATTGTTTTGCTTAGTTATCTGAGACGTAGTAATCCCAGTCAACATGAGGTGCGGCTACCTTAAGCACAGTTTTTTTTTCACCCACTTGATTGTTTATGGAATACTTTAAAGGACTCTGTCAATGTTTAACATGAGCCTGTACGCTGCTGACACCTACTGTACATTGAACCTTCTCAGTAAGGGCAGTAAATATTACCTCAATCTTAGGTTTGGTTACAATGTCTGATATCTTTTCACTACTCCCATGTTTTCGATGTTTGCTCTCCTTTGACAGATTCCAGGCTAATTGGCCCTCGCTGTCCAGCCCACATTGAAACTTGAACAAGAACGTTCTCAAGTTTTCAGCTGTGACAACACAAATGAGATATGACTCCCCTCTGATAACCCCTGCCACAACAAAGATGGAAAATGTACGCATTTGTAAAAAGTGCACTGAGAGCTGTGTGAGTCTTTTTAGGGTTTGCGCTTATAATGATAGGATGGTGAAAAATGAACTGAAAGCCCGCTGATATAATCTTATCTTAACAGAAGCATGGACGTCATGCTGTTTAATTTGCAGTCAGCAAAGTTTTTTTTACATTTACGTCCACAGGGCTTTATGAGAAATTCAATATGATTACAGGTTAATCTCCTGGATATTCTAGAATAGTGACTCTGGAGGAGAAGGTAAAGTTGTGCTCCTTTATCTTATTTTAGTCTCATAATCTCACATTGCATCAATGTTCACACATTGCATATATTAAAATTTCTGACCCTTATTAAGGATTTAGGGTATTTGTAAACTCCTATCTCATCATGTTTTTACCAAATGCCACCTACAAAGGTGAGGTGGGCAGAGGGAGAAAGAAAAAGAGAGAGGAGGGAAAGGAGAGTGTAAAAGAGAGAGTACAGAGGCTCCTCCTTGTTCGCTGTGTGTGTTTCTTGTGTTTTTTTCTCAGCCTGTTCTTCACTCACACTCTCACTCAGCAGACTCCGAGGTGAAGAGCAAAGATTCTCACTGAGAAGGCAGAGACAGGGAAACAGATTTTCTATCTCTCTCTCACCAAGAAAGAGACGTAAAAAGGTAGAAGTATAGTTTTTATTTTGAGGGAGGGGGACTCATATTAGCCCTGCCTTCTGCACGTGCTCAGCTCTGCACAACTGTGTTCCTTGATGGAGAGGATGCAGGGAAAGGGAGAGGGGGACCACCTGGAGCAACCAAGCCCGCTGACTGACAAGGAGAGGGTGATGATCCAGGACTCCTGGGCAAAAGTCTACCAGAAGTGTGATGATGCTGGGGTGGCCATACTAGTCAGGTATTTCTTTCATTAGTTTTACTCCCCTGATGTTTTCAATGTAAATGTTGCTTGAGCATAGAATTAGGAAGATATTTATTCTGGACTGACAGAAAACAGTACAAATCTTAGAGTTGGCAAATTTATATTTTCATATTTATCTCCATGTATAATGGTTGTTTATTCATTTATATACACCTTGTTCTTGCTTGTCATAAAAAACTGTATGCACAGTATCTAAATCCTATATTGAGGGACATTTATTAATGTTCTCATCTCTGCAACTTTAATTAGTTCACTTCTGATAGGGTCAAATTAGCATTTTGTTTCTTTCACCTCAGTGATATCATTACACCTGCTGGAGCCACAAGGCCTACTGATGCTTCTCTGTCACACAAAAACTGTATAGATATCTGTCTGTGGGATTATCCCATATCAGAATCATATGTTAGAATGCAGTTGATGCTAAACATAAATGACCTAACTGGATTTATAAGTGTACAGTGTGTCTAAAAGAACACAGTTTCGCAAGTGGTGTTCCCACCTCTCCCCTTCTCTTAATCCTATTTATCAGATAGTAGAGGCAAAGGATAAACATCATAATCCATCGCACAGACATCGTTGGCTCTCAAAAGGTTCCTCCCTTGGAGCAGGTCATGTTTTGAATGCCTATATAGAGGGCCAAGCAACCTACAGCAGCATGATTTCATCATTGGCAGTCAGACCTTTAAAATGTCCCTGATTTTTTTTTTTAAATTTAAGCCAAAGTATTACAGGGTCTTCTGTCACAACGTGTATAACCATTTCATTATATCACTGATTATTCTTCAGGAGTCATTTAAACATCCACTTTGTCTAATAACGGGGGGGCATGTGTTGTTATACTGACAATAATGGGGGGGAAACTGTTACAAAGATCAACCATCTGCAAGGAATTAGCAAGGTGTGACAGCTTTGACTGTCTTTCATGTGTGGCAAGATTTGCTGCATGACACAGCGTGCCTTGATAATCCTTGATGATTGCAGGAGGTGAAAGTTGAAAGGGAGGTTAGCAGCAATACACTTAGATAGTCACCTTTAGTGGATAATTTTTTTTTTTCACGAAAGAATTTCTACTTATTTTATGTCTCCACATTCCTACACAAAGACCCTACAACCTTCAGGAATTTGAAGAATGATGGTTGATCGATAAGCGCGAACATGGCAAATTCTCTATTTGGTTCTAAAAGGGAGAGAGTCTCTTAGCTGAGCCTCAGCTTTCACTTAAAACCTTCAAACTAACTGTCTGCCAGGCAACAGATAACATCCAAAGTAGCGAATTACAGCGCTGTCTCTGAAATTAAAAACTTTGTCTGGATTCAGCTCTTCAGTTTGTCTTGAAGAATAGATAAGGAAGGATTAAAACTCCAATGACCATATAAAATACTAATGAGGCTATTTATATGCAACCACAGGTCATGCTATTACAAGAAAGAAAGATTAAACACTACAGTTCCTCATTAGTTTGCAGTGAAACTAGGAATACTTCACTCCAGCACTTGCAGAGGCACTCCACCAAGAAGTGAAAGATTAAGACAGCACCTCCTTTCCCTCTCCCTTTCCAGACATTTAGATTCACCAGTAAAACTCTTAATAGCATGTTTGTAATTTTTTTTCAACAAAATATTTGCTTCCTTTTTGCGTTGCAGAGAGAGTACGAGATGGGACATTGGGAATAAATAGCCAACAACCAGATGCATTGGCCCTCTTCCCAGACTGTGGGAGGGGGTGAGTTTTTAGGTTCCTCTTTGCTAATTCTCTAAGATACCTCTGAGGGGTCAAGCAGAGAGAAAATCAAAGAAAATGTCTTTGAATTCACTATTTGTTCACAGAAAGAGCACAGCGTAAGTCAGGATGTACAAGGAAATATCAAAATCCTGACTAGGAACTTGTCAAAAACGTGAAGAATATAACATCTATGCCTACTGAAACATATTGTAAAAAACCTCTTTAAACATAAAACAAAAGGAAGGTATCAGGTGAGCTCACAGTAGCCTGAAAAGGCAATGATATACTTTTTTTTTCTTTTCAATTTGCCCCCTCTAATTAGCACATTGTTAGACATTGTGAAGTTGTGCATGATCATGACAGAGCCAATCAGACACCTGAGCCAACAGGTTCACAAGAAGGGAACCACATTTAGAAACAAGGAAGAATATGTGAACCCAGAGGCCAGATTTCTGGTAAATGTTATATAATGTTTGATCTTGATGGATTGATGACAAAATAACAACAGTGAAATAATGGCACACATATCTGGACAGTTATAGTTGATTCATTCTTCAATATCCTAATTAATGAGTCAACTATCACACTGGGTCCACAGGGATGAATCAATTATACAAACCCTGCACTCATTTACAAAGAGTGCTGAGTAAGGATATTATTTTTCTATAACTGCCTAATTTGCTAACAGGTTTATGATAAGATGTTCAGCAATCTAGCACAGTAAAGTTATTACAGTGGGAAGCTCAGAAAAAACCAACTGAGATCAGTTTAAACCAATACATGCATTTATCAAAGCCAAAGCTGAAACAGTTATGAAAGAGAATTCCTCCTTCAGCCTTCAAGAGAAACATCTGTTACAAACGTTTTATCTGATCCTGCAATATTTATTCCTACAATATGAAATGTTAAATGATTTTGAAAATTAAGCAATGGGAAAAAAATTTGATTTTAGATCTTATCATATAATCCCTTCCATAAAAACATAAAGATTAAATCTTATGTTAATGTTCAAATAAGAAATCAACATTTGGCAAAGTGGAGAGGTTTAAGGATTCAATTATTGGCAACTACAAAGTATGCAAAAGTCAATTGAGATACAAGAGGATGTGCTAGTGAACTCATCACAGTTAACATTTATGCAAACTAAGGGGTATCTTGTTATTCTGGTATTAAGCTTGATTCTCTGCAGCTGGATGTTGTGTTTTCACTTAAAATGTATCTTGAAAATGGTTTAAAGCAAACGTTTAAAGTGAAAATATGCAGCACTCTCATGTCAGTACTTTATGTTTACTTATGGTATCTTGCCAGCTCAAAAAAATGAACGGGGGTTTGCAGGCTGAAGGGCAATGAGATTAGTGGAGCCTCCCTGCAGCTGCTCATACTCATATCTCTCATTGAACTATCCTCCTTTACAGGCTGTTTGTGAACTTCCCCTCATCCAAGCAGTACTTCAGCCAGTTCAAGCACATTGAACAGCCGGAGGAGCTGGAGCGGAGTGCCCAGCTTAGGAAGCATGCACACAGAGTCATGAATGCCATCAACACGCTGGTTGAGAGCCTTGACAACTCAGAGAAGGTGGCTTCAGTGTTGAAGCTGGTCGGCAAGGCCCACGCACTCAAACATAAGGTGGAGCCTGTGTACTTCAAGGTAAAGTGAGTGTGAATAAAAAGAACGTACACACACACACACACACACACACACACACACACACACACACACACACACACACACACACACACACACACACACACACACACACACAGACACATTAGGTTAAGGTGAAGGTTAGGATGTTTAAAATCTGTTGGTAAAGTAGAATGCAATGAGAAATTTGTAATTACTAGAGGGCAGAAAGAAGAATCCAAAACATAAATTGTAGAAAAACTTCCAAAAAAACATAACCCTGAAAGCAAAATTATAGCCACTTAGGCACAAGGGGTAAAATTACATAACCCAATGTCTTGATGAAAAAGTAATTTAAAGACAGTGAAAGAGAAGTTGAGTTCCAGAAGTTGAGGAAGTCTATCACCTAGTCCCTATCAAACTTAACGTAAAATGACGTAACGTAATGTAACGTAACCCTAACCCTAACGCAACCAATAGAAAAACAAACAAACATGTGTACCAGCAGAGTCCTTCTTTTTTGCCATCTCTGGTATCCCTCAAGTCCAATATTCATTCCAATTAATAAGTCCAGTATTCAGTGGTGTTTTAGCCTCTTTTGACTTTCCATTCCCTAGGAATGTTCAGTGTTTAATTCTCTTCACTTTATCTTGTCATGCTGAGCATGTAGTGTGCAGTTGATGTGTAGCTGATCACAGTTTGAGGGATAAAATCAACTACATGGATCTTCAAACCAAAACATTTAGCTGAAAGAGGCTGAAAAACCTTGATATGCTGATCCTCAGTATAACTGGCTGATTCACTATTGAAACATGATGCTTAGTGAAACGTTACAGTGTCTTTATTCTGCATTTGTGTGTGTTTTCACCAGATCCTGAGTGGTGTAATATTGGAAGTCCTGGGAGAAGAGTTTCCAGAGGTCGTGACACCAGAGGTGGCTGCAGCATGGACCAAACTCTTGGCTACCATCTACTGTAGTATCACAGCCATCTATGAGGAGGTGGGCTGGACAAAGCTCTCAACCTCAACTGGATGAAGCTTTTAGTCTGTGTTTACTGGACAATGCATACCCAGTGAATTCTAATTGTTGGTCCACAGCCTCATAAGAAAATGATCAATTGGCCTTTGAAGGGAAGCAATGTATCTTTACAGAAATCACACAATCACAGAAATAATATGGGGAAAACATTTTAATGTAATCTACTGTAAGATAATTGTTGGGCTATGGAACATACACTATAAGAACAGGTAGGCTACTCTGCTCTTTCCGTGGCTAGCTGTGTGTGTAAGTGTGCTCATGGATTGGAGGACAAAACAGAAAGTAAAAAACTGTAAGCTCTCCACTATGTTGTTGTACTATTATAAAGGACCAAATCAATTCAAGGGGAGAGCAAAGAAAATGCAACATGAACCCTGCAGTAGATGAGAGGTCACATTTCACTTGGATGTGCCTTCTAACGACTGTGTATATCTAGAAACTGCCATGTAAATACTATTCTTTCTAAATATCATGTGATGTTTTTTCAATGATTCCTTTTATCAGTCTTTATCCCCTTGTGTACACCTTATGGGATATTAAGACATTTTTACATTTTTAACAGTTAACTGTAATGATTGTACATTTTGTCATTATGACTCACCTTTCTATCTGTATTTAACAGCATTTTGAAATAAAAAACGAACAAAGAAAACCCTGTGACACAACGCCTTATCCTTTTAAATTGACAACTGCTTTAAACTAATTCTTCTGCTGTTCTACTCAGGACCGTGTGGACAAAATTAGACCTTTTAATTTCTCTCGCTTGGCCTACTGCTCTCTTATTCTCTGCTTGAGTCAGCAGTGCTAAGTATAAGTGGCTCAGCTGCTGAAAGTCCCTATTTATCCTACTATTCTCTGTCTTTTTCATAATATACTGTAGGAACACTGCACTTGGCCTGCAGGGATGTCATTTAAGGGCCTGGTATATTACACAGCTGCCCCATGATGTTTATAACATTCGGCAAACTAAATTTGAGTACAATAACAATAAATTAGTACTGTCTAGATACCCAGTAATTTGAATTGACTGGTATGTGTTAATCCTTCCTGGAAACATTTGCTGTCATGCTGCAAAGTACTCAAAACCATTTTTTACACAATTCTGCTTTTTCTTAACAAAAATGACAAAAAAATCAAGATTGGTTTGATCTGCTGTGTTGACGACAGGGTGGCATAGTGCTTGTTTTCAGAATAGAAACAAACAGCATGCTCTGTTTGCCTCTTAGTCCTGCCAGCGAGATCTACCCCCTTCCTTGATCCTGACTAATCCTCTGTGCTAATCTCCCCAATCATGAGTGAGGGCCAAGAGGAAAGACAGGAATAGTCCAATTGCACAAACTTTGCCTTTTCCATTCAAGCCTTTCCAATGGGAGCAGAAGTTTCGGTGCTCTAACCACCAGCAGTCCCAAGGTAGGATACCCTGGGAATAGGACCATGTGTACCACCTTGGCGGTCCTCACTGCCATCGCTCTCATCCTGCGGCAAAGATTCTCCAACAAAATCAAACCGTGAGTACTAATCTTTGGATTTTGGCTTTTGATTTTTGATTTCTTGCAACCACTCATAAGTAGAAAAATCTATTTCTGTTATACACATCGAAACTGATATCAAAAGCTGTTTCTACTTTTGTTGAGACTCAGTATTTGTTTAGACTTGTGCAGTCGTGGGAAATTACATTTTCCAATTCTTGACAAATTTCATTGACTTCACTTTTTAAAATAAATTACATAACATACTTCCACCCATGCTTCGAATGAAGCCAGTCCTTACAAGTAACATGACAATATAGGTCGTAAATTCAGTTGGCAAGAACAACTTTTAGTTACAATTGAGTGACAGACGCCATCTATTGGCCGTAGTAATTACAACCTAATGAAGTGACACAGTTGAGATGACGTCTACATGATGTCAAAAAGGGTCATTTCTGTATTAGGAGGTGGCAGGTTGTGTTAATTGTTGGCTGGATAGCTAGGTAGGTCGATGCCAAAAAATAGACTTAGCTGCAGGAGTGCGCAATTCGCATCCTGCTTCCAACCGTGAGTGTAATGTTTTCAACCTCACATTAGGACAGTCTTTAAATAAAGGCAACAATGATTGTTGTGATGTTTACTGGTGCCATGATGACAAAGGTTGCCTAATTTTAAGGAAGTAGTAACTTTAACCCACACCAAACTTAAAGTGTTCTTTTTAAACCAAACGATGATCTTTCCCGAACCCTAACCAAGTAGTTTTTGTGCCTACACTTTACCAGACCTTAAACATAGCGTTGTCACACCAGAAAGCATCATTATTCTTCAACAGTGATTTTAACTGTTTTGGAAAGCACTCATAGAAGCAGCATATTAGAAAACACTACGATGGGCCATTCTGGACTGCATGAGGATGTGTTGTTCAAATATGAACACAAACACGAAAAGAGCATGCTTGTTTCATGTATGGGAGAGAGAGAGAGACTGACGGAAGCAAAGACTCAACTGCATCATTGATTTGAAATCACCACAGCGATTATTATAGGGTTTGCCTTGAGCAACAGTGTGTGAATCAAGTGGCTTGATACATAACAACAGTGTATTCTCGTTGTTTTAATGGAGAGATGAATGGAGGGGAAAGCATCAGAGCTTTTGAGCTCATGGCGACTAATTGACTCAAAGTGCAATCTTCTCAGCCCCCGCGGCCCTGCTTAGCCACTCATACAGCAATGGCAAACAACACCACGTGGCTACAGCACCATGGAGCATGGCAACAGCTAGCTCACACAATTATTTTAATTAACAAACAGCAGCAAGAGTTCACATCCGTTACTAAACTGTTTCCAGATATCTGCGTGTTTAATTGACCATTCCAAGAAGGGAGAGTGTGGATAAATGTCTTGTGTAAAAAATATTGAGTAATATGTTCTTTATCACCCGTCACAGGCAGAAAGACACTACTGAAAGAGAGGTGCCATATATGAAGAGCGATGGAGCAGCAGAAACCCAAAAATGACAGTGAGCATTACTGGGTAAGGAAAAACAAACAATGAAACAATTGAGCAATGCATTACAGAGCCACAGAGGCCTTAAAAGGATACTCAAGTGATTTAGTATTGTACTTCCAAACAGCAGAGGTCAAGATATTTTGATATTCTGAAGCTTTTTCTTTTTTAAATGTGTAGTCTCCACATCTCCAATTATTTATTTATTCATTTTTATATCCAATGCCAACAATTTTTGCAAACACTTCAATATTTAAAAACACTTTAATGTTAAAAAGTGTTTTAAAGGCAAAGTGGTTTATAAAAAAGCAAACATTAATTGCAGCACACAATTTCTAGTCTTCACTAGGATATGACACACTACACACCCATCGATATCTAAAATATACTGTACATAAAAAGCACCTTTTTTTTTGAACTGGCACTAAGTATCTGCACTGGACATCAGTCATGAGATGTGGAATTGTCCAACATTGATACTGAGCTGAGGTAAGAAGACCCTGGAGGGACGAAGCCCCTCAAAAGCCACGGGAAACATTACACATTTGTTTTCACAAGCTGAGTGTTATTTGTCAGGAAGAGCAAAGTGGTATTCATGTGTAAAATTGGTGGAGTTCCCCTTTGAGAATACTAAAAACGTTAACCCTTTATCAAAAAAACAACAAACAAAACATATTCCATGCTAGCACTGTGTTTGGCAGTATTTCATCAACAATTTAGGCCAAATGCTCAATTTAATCAAAGTAGTTGCTTAACAAATCCAATACTAGAAATGCACATACTAAGGAAAGCAATAGTGTATAAGAATAAATTGTAAAATCTGAAATAAGTTATAAAAATACTGCCTATAAACTGTACCAAAGACTTAAAGCCAAAATCAACACTCCAAAGCTGAGAATTGCAGTGGGAGAAAAAGAGACAGGATCCAGATGGACAAAGAGAAATTGACAGTTGTGTGGAAGTTGTGTGTGTTTTGTGCTAGCAGGGGGGTTGCGGAAGGGGTCTGGAGCCCCAGACAAGGGGAGAAAGTGGAGCAGTGGAGCATGTTACAGAGGCACAGATGCATAAAGAGCTAAGATGCCTGCCCCACATTTAGCTTTTAAGCACTGACTGCCACACTGTTAACACTAAATGATTCAGAGGCAGAACAACAATTCATCATCTCTTTGGAGGGTTATTATAAATACATTACCTCCCCACAACTGCACCATTTAACGCAGCTGTAAGGAACCTTAATATGAAGTAATAAACTCACTGACCATTTCACCTGCTGTAACCACCACAGAGGTTTCTTGCAGGTCATTCTTCCATTTGTTATCTGTTTTATGGTGGTAAGAGGATTTACTTGAGTCAGGATGATTTATTTGTTTATACTTTTTTTCCCCTGAATCACTCATGACTTTGCACCTCAGCTTTCACTTCCTTTGTGCTCCCCTGCAGATGTGAACTAAGATCAGTGAGCCAACATCTCAAGTCTGGTGAGCATGAGGTGAGCTCTGTCGTCTGTCATATTGTACCTAGAATACACCGGAAAATGGACCAAATGTTGATAATGTGTATTTGTTTTGTGTTCTTGTTTAAGTGGCCTCTGCTAGCAAGACTTTCTTCCCCCCCGGATTCTACAGTAGAGATTTCCTGTCATCTTTTGTTGATCTCTCTCATTGATCTGCTTCTGATTCATCTTTGCTTGACAACTGTCTCCAAGACTCACACCAAATATATGAAAAAAGTGGGCTACAGAATCAATTAAGCCTGTTTTGGTCTGTCCTGCAGATGCTCGCGTTACTGCAACAGGAAACAAAATCTATGTGACTCTTGGTAAATTCCAGCTTACAAGATGAACCTGATAAATGTTTTCATCATGACAGCTGAATTTACAACACATTGTTGTCTGATTGAGAAACAAACGTTACTTTGAAGTACAATACACGCTCAAAGATTAAGTAATAAAACATGTTCTGTGCCTCTATATATAGATGTATAAAAAACAGAGTTATTTCTTTTACTTCCCTGTTTTGCCCGCTTTTAGCAAAATGTGATAATTGGTGTTTAATGTATGTATGAGGACAGAGTGAGCTGAAATGAATGTTTCTGAAATAGTAGCTGCTCGTATCACCTCATAAGTGACCTGAATTCTTCTGAAATAGGAGCTAAAGGCAAGCATTGTACTGTACAATATACTGTATGGTAGGTAGGGCCAAACCTATGAATTCCTTAAAGGTTTAATTTCTCCTCACAGGGGAAGCCCACTGTCTAAATAAAGCAATGATTTGCACCTCTGTTCTGATGAGTACTCCTTTAAATTATAATAGATTCTGCCTCAACTTGTTAATGAGGTTGATGTGCTGATTTCTGAGACAGTTTCCATCTGCACTTTTGCTTTAAAAACAATTCTGATCTCTAAAAACATGAGTGAACAAATTTAGCAGTTTCCTGCCTTGATGAGATTACTGTTTGTAGATCTTTAGTGCGCACACACACACACACACACATACACACACAAACACACACACACACGCAAGTCCTAAATATTGATAAAGGGCACGAAACAGCTAATCCTCAGTCATCACAGTTATCTACAAGATTCCAGGGAAAAGTTGATCCCATAGCTTACATTATAAAATAATTTACTATGAATCATCACTTGCATGTGTGTTTATGAAACTGTGCTGATAGTTCAAGAGAAGTTTTTGTGCTGTTGTTTTTAATCTGTTAAAATAATCGTGGGTTTGAAATTCTGTCTACACAAATGTGGCTTGACAGTGGAGGACTTATTTGCTCAAACATGAAATACAGTGTGTTTTGATGTAAAGACCCCACTTTCTTGTAAGTCCCCACTACTATGAACTAAAATATTCAATGACAAATGCTTGTTCGCTATACAACAAACATGATGAATAGAAAAAATAAAATCAACCAATGCTGGCACATCTGTCTAATCCCAACATTGAAATTCCTCAACCTTCGTGTCGTCCTCCTGGGTCAAATTGACCCCGTCTGTTTTGACTGTTCCGTCTTTCCTCCCTTCCTTCTTCTCTCTTTCTTTCCTTTCTCTCTTTTTCTCCCGTCCTTCTTTCCTTCCTCCTTCCCCCTTTCTTCCTTCCTTCTTCCCTTCGTTCTTCTCTTTCTTTCCTCCCCCTACCTGCCTCCCAACCCCTGTCCTTCTTTCCTTCCTTCCTCCCTTCCTCTTTTCCTTTCTCCCGCCCACCCTCCCTTCTTTCCTCCCTCCCTCCTACCTTCCTTCCTCCCGTCTTCCTTCCTTCCTCCCTCCCTCCTTTCCTTCCTTATTCCTTCCTCCCTCCTTTCCTTCCTTCTTCCTCCCTTCTTTCCTCCTTTCTATCCTTCTTCCTCCCTCCTTTCCTTCCGTCTTTCTTCCTTCCTTCCTTCTTCCCTCCCTCCTTTCCTTGACTCGAGGACAACAGGAGGGTTAAAAGCCTGAAAGCCTGGAGCCTGATGAAGAATGGTGTCATTAAGTCAAACTTTGAGCAATGTGCTCACTGAAGGGTGATTTGCCTAGTTATGATTGTGCTGATTAAGAGTACAACATCAGGCCTAGACCTCACTAAATTAAATATAGGCTACAGATGATAAATTATTAAGCTCTTCAGTTTTGTTGTGACTGATTTGCTTTGACTCACTTTGTGAACTCTGATGCCACCTGGTGGTAAAGTGGTTTAATAGCTTTCACAAAGTAAGCAAGCAGGTGAAGTTATCAAAGAAAGTCCAAACGAGGTAACTTCAATACTTCACAATCCCCCCAAACAAACACCCCTTTGTAGATATGTTTAGCCATGCTAGGCATGGAGGGATGGTAATGTTGGTATGTCGGTTGATCCACCACTTTGTCCAGACTGAAATATCTAAACAACAATTAGATGGATTGCCATGAAATTTTGTAAGGATGTGCATGGTCCCCAGATGGTGCACCTGTGTGCTAATGATTACATGTTAACATGGCAACAAGTTACACTAATGATGAACATGGTAACCGTCATACCATACCCAGAATACCATGTGGTCTTCCATGCGTGTTCCCTGAAGGGTTGCTGAAAACTACACTACCCATAATGCGTTGAGACATAAACAGGAAACGAACGTGTCGCGCCGGTTCGGGGTTGGTAAGGTTATGAATTTGCTGAGCTAAATCAAACATTGAAGCTTGCGCTTAAAACTAAATTTAAGAAAAACTCTACAATGCTAATCGTTAAGTCTGTGCTTCAGTAATGAATTAGCTTATGTGCGCAATACGGCTAATAAACACCCGTGTGTGTATGTGTGTGTGTATGTATAAGATGTGTAGCGGCGCTGATTCATTTTAACGTTACTTCAAGTCAGCTGGCTAATTTCAAAATGACAAGCGTCGATATTAAATACAGTTGTATTTAAAAGCATGAAACAGTGCGACTTTTAGACATATTGACTTACTAACCACAGCATTGAGTCCTCAACATGAAAACTCTAACAGAGTGGTTACCAATGGAGACGGAGACGCCTAATCAGATTTAACGAACCGGCGGCTACCAGCAGAGATTCAACATGGTGAGTCAGTCAGACTTCTGCCACCGTCAACATTTTAAGATCTATCGTAGTTAACATCATTCTTTAACAAGTTAAATGCATGTTTTCAGCCTCGTTGTGTATGTATAGAGTGATATTTGCTTCAGACCCAGAAATTATGTAGACCAAGTTAATCTATCCCAGCTGTAAAATAACCCTTTTCATCCATATTTACAGGCTTCAAAGCCGAAGGGAAAAGCATCCAAAAGTAAGTTAATCCAATGTTATATGAATGCTACACTGCTGCATCATTTGAACTCTGCAGGAGTTTATTTTTTTAGACCCCCAAAACACACCTTTGTCTTTACAGACTTTACAATCTGTAAAGCATATGACACTATATATCCTTATCAGGCTATCTGGGTTTATTAGGAGGATCCTTCTTCCAGATCAGAGAGGCATGCAGTTGAATGTGCAGAGCAGTAAGGAGATTGAAAGAGTAGTATTTTGATATAAAAACACATAGTAGAATCAAAGACTACATAATAGCAATGGTATAAGTATTAGTTAGTAATACAGTATACAACCCGACATGTCAGAGCTGGTAACTAATATAACCAAAATTCAGCATACACACAAAAGACAAGGTATGCTTAAATGTAATAAGTTCCAAGCTTGTGTAAAAGTGTATCCCCCTCTCCCTCCATTGTTTTCCCCAAGGTCTCTTTGAAGATGATGATTTGCTTGACAGTTTATTTGCTGACGAAAGTAAGTGAGACCAGTTCTGCAGTTTTATATGGTACTATCACTGTGAAAGATTCATGTGTTTTGATATTTTCTGGTTACAATTTACTCACCAGAACACCCGGTGAGAGGGAAATCAGCTCGTGGCGGATCAGCAAATCAGTAAGTTGGATGAATAATAGAGTTACGCACTGTTAGTTATCATTTTTCACTCCTGTTTGCAAATAAAATGTGTTTCTTCTCCAGCTCATCCGTCTCTGATAACATCTTCAGTATGCTAGCGGAGGAGGTGAAGAAGGATGGTGAGGACGCTGAGGTATGTAAACGGAGATGTGAAACATACATGCATGTATACATTTACGGTCCCTTTTTTTATAGAATTTTATCCTCCTCTTGTTATTATTTTTTATTCTTGTTAAAGGACTCTGATGTCTCGGCAGCAGATCCTGATGACATACTGAAGAACATGAAGGTTGGATTATAAAAATGTGGAAAAGCAGAGACAAAGCTGTTTTGTTGTCGTTTCATGGCCACAGTTTCACTGCCAGTGCCTCTTGTTTTTCTATCCTCGTACAGGACATGGATGATATGGATGCTGACCTTTTTCCATCAAAGAAAAAAACAAGTTCAGCTCCTGCACAAACAAAACCGTCTGGTAATGAAGGGCCAAAGAAAGACTCTGCTGCATTAGAAAGTAATGTAAAACCAGAGGGAGCAGGTAATTCAGTACAAAGTGTTCTTGCATAAATTATTTCTCATTATTAGCCTCACATTATAATTATCTTTGAAGTTTACTTTGTAAGCAGCAATCAGAGAGAGTTGTGTCTCCCCAACTTCACTCAGATGAACCCGGCAAAGGAGGCAAGAAGCCAAACTCTGCTCCTTCATCCACAGCACGCAACTACAAGAAGTTCACTTTCTCTGGTGAGCGAGCCTCTTGTTTTCGCACACCTCTGAGATCATGCTTCATGTGACTCAACAGGAGAGAAAAATTGTGTTTACTGATAACTCTGCTGTGTTTTTCTCAAATTGCTGCATGAGTTCAGACATTGATTTTGATGATGAAGATCTTGGTCCGAGTCCTGACGCTAAAGGTGCAGCGGTGTTTTTAAAAAGTGATGATAGATTGATATCCCACCCAAATAAATGCCATATAATACCTCACTGCCACTAATCAGAGCCTCAAAACTCAACATATTTTAATACCAAAATGAACCATGAAGAGCTTTACACAATAACATTTTTTAGCAATGTTATTTTATTAGAGTGGTGTAAATTGTGCAGGTGTGCCTAATAAACTGGTAGCATAGTATATACTGTTAGATGTATTTGAACGTGTGTGTTTTTTTGAATGTGAATAATCCTTAGTATTTACAGTAAGTAATATAAATCTACCCATATTTTTATAGCTTGGTGTCCAAACACAGTATGAAAACGGTAAATAATCTTATTTCCTCTGCAGATGTAGACGACCCCCTGGATGACCTGCTTGATGACTTGTTTCCAGATGAAACCAAAGCAGAATCTAAATCTGGTGTGCAGCTGGCCAAACCTGAAAAGTCGGTGCCATCTCCTGCAGCGTCTCCTATCCTAAGGAGTGAAACAAGTGAGCCGTAAAGTTTTCCACAGTCTTTACTTTTCATTTTTCCATGTGGTCACCATACACTGAAGTACAATGTGTGTGTGTATGCGTTTTTAGCTAATGCAACAAAAAAGCGAGGTGATCTTACATTTGAGGATGATAAGGATGACCTGATGGATGCACTTGGATTCGACAGTGATAAAAACAAGACGAAAGAGAATGCGCTTTGGACCAACAGGGAAAGGTACCAGATTTGATTTTACTCTCACTGTCTCACTCTTATTGTGGTCCTTATTTATAGAGCTAGAATGATAAATAATTAGTGCTTTAGGGCAGCTGAAAAACAAAGCCAATGTTTATACAAAACAAAATCTTTGCTTTGCCTTCATTTGTTCTTACAAAGAAGTCTAATTTTTGCATCTTAACATGACATATTGTGTGTTATGTTGTTGTGTTTAATGTCAGAAGTGAGCAGCCTCAGAGAGCTCGTACTCGGCTTGATGAAATTCTGGAGAGTTTGACTTCACCTCGTCTTCTTGAGCGACCACCCACGGGTGAGAGGAAGGACCAGCCTCAGTCTCAAGACAAGCAGCAGCAGGAGAAGACCTCCAGTGTGAAACGTAACAAAGCAGCACTGTCTCCTGCTTAGCATAGCGATGTGCAATCACTGATTTAAAGGAAAGACATGAAACCAGTTTTTCTCTTTTTTTAACCATTTATCAGAGCCATTGTTAGAGGATGACCTCACATTTGGATCTTATCAGCCCACATTGGTATCCACCCCTGAAGGGCGCCAGTCCCGTAGGCAGTCTGTCAGGTGTGTGTGAAGTCTAATCAGTGTGTATTACAGTAATTGTTGCCTGCCTTGATGAACTGCACAAAATAGGTACATGACACTTTTTTGTGTATCATCAGATTTTCTACAGAGGATGTCAGTGCCTCCACCCCAGAGAAGAAACCAAAACCCACTACCCCCACCTCCACTCGATCCCGCAACTCAGCTGATTGGCTAGGCCTCAAAACAAACGATGACTACGTAGATGATGATGCCAAAGAGAAAAAGACGTTCATAGAGTCTCCAAAGGCTCCATCTTCCCCACTATTAGAGAGAAAGCCGTTGCTGACAGGTGGTCATGCCGCATCTGCTGTAAAATTGCCAGCAGACACCTCGGCTCAATCTGAAAACATCGCCAAAAAAACTAAGCCAGAGGTCTCAAGAAGCCAGAAGAAAGAAGAGGAGGAGGACGACGACTGGTTATCAGGAGCACTGAGCAGAAAGAAGACTCTGGCAGTTTCAAACTCTGAAGCAAAAAGCTCCAAGCAGGAAGACTCTCTAGGCCTGGGAGAAGAAGGGGATTTGGAGTCATTTGTAAGGTACTGTGGAAAGCATGCATAACAGTAAAGGCAATACTTCATCCAGTGACAGAAGGTACTCTTGTTCCCTTTTACTAAATGATTACCTGCTCTTGTTTTCAGTAAGCCGGTCACATCACAAGCTGCCAGGAGCAGAGATGACACTCTTGCGTCCGTCAAAGAAACTAGGTAGGATTTCCATGTAAATTCAATGCAAATGACAATATGCAGGTTTTGGATGCTTTCCTGTTTTTTTCATTCTTGTTTTATGTTGTGCAGCAACACTTTTCTGGGACAGCCAAGTCCTGCTGCTCACTCCACCCCTGTCAGAGATGAGAAGACCAAACAAGGTATTCACTCAGTTGCCCAGTGATTCATCCAAATAACTACTCCTCATTAAATTTTATAATAGGATAAATAAAAGATGTATAACAGCCATATTTTTCAAAGACATGTTCCTCCCGAAACCTACAAGCCTTCCTCTCTTATCAACCACACTAATACTTCATTCATCTTGTATCATGTCATGCTCATAATCTCAGCAAATCATCAACTCACATTGTACTGAATCTACCCCTCATACAGTTATAATTCCAACTTCCCCCATAAATCCACCACATTCCCTACCTGTACTTACAGAGGATACACCCACCGCTGAGCATCACCTCCCTCCCACCATATTATCCTCCTCACCGACAGCTCTAGACTTTGGACAAACTCTTAGTCCGTCTCATCCTTCAGATTACCCTCCTCAATCTACCGCTACAATGCCAGTCGCTGCTGCTAGTATTAGCCTCCCTCAGCCCCACCACTTCCCATCCAATAAGGAATCCAGGGTGCGAGGAGGGCCCAGGCACGTTATGGATGAAACCCAGCAACCGCTGACATTTTCCAACCCTATTTCTACTGTACTACCTGGATCAATAGGGTGTAGGTAATTTTAGGGAAATATGAAGTTTTAGACACAACAGCATTTTGTCACTAATGCTTTAGTACCCAATGTGAGCAGTATGATTGTTACTCATGTGTGCTTTCTTTCCAGCAGTTCCACCGCAAAACCAAATGCAAAACATGCCAACAGCTGTACAACAACAGGTATTATTGTTTTCCTGCAGTCATTATTTGGGAAAAGCTCTAATAAGCCTTTTTTTAATCCCTTCATTATCTTCTGAACAGGTGACATTTTCAGAAGACAGTCTGCAGCAGCTGTTACTGCAACAGCAGGTAACCAACTTACCTCTACTTGCGAGTGTATTGAAAAATGTAAGAACATATGTATCACTTGGTTTGTTCTCAACGTGGCTGCTCTCCTCCTAAAGTTGATGCAGACTCAGTTGCTGGGTCTCGGGGGTGTCGTGGACGCAGGCGCGCTGCAGAGACTTAAAGAGAAAGAGCAGCAACCTGGAGATCATCAGGCTTTACAGGCTCGCATCATTCAGCTGGAAGGACAGGTACATGAATGCTCTTGCTGTGACGAGAGGAGTACATAACTATACTGATGTAGTGTGTCCCTGCTGTATTTATAGGAAGGGATAATAACCGTCACAACTGCCTTTTCCTAGCCTGAAACTGCTATTTGTTATTGTTCAGGTGAAGACCCTGCAGCTGGAGCGAGACCAAGGCCAGATGTTGCTAGAGAGTGTCCAGCAGCGGCATGAAAAGGATATGGAACTCATGGAGAACGCACACAAGTAGTTTATTCCCAGAGCTTGCCAGACCTCATTCTGAAAATCATTGTATACTGTCTGCACGCACATGCACATATGTGTAGTGCAGATGTGCAGCACCCATGTACACGTTTAACATGCATTATGCATACCTTCTGGTATTTCAAGCAGCTTATGTGTGTCTGTATGCTTAACACGCAAGTATTTCTGTGCGAAATCAGGGCTCGCGTGAAGCTGCTCGAGGAATCGGCAGCCCAGAGGGAGACACGAGCGCAGCAGGAGTGTGAAGACCTAATGGAACGCCTGGCCACAGCAACACGATCTGCTGAGCAGGAGCGTACGGAGCTGCAGGCTCAGTACCAGCGGAAACTGGCCCAGGCCCAGCAGGACAGAGACCGTGAGGTGGAGAGGCTCAGAGATCTTCAGAGGTAAACCTGGCTCATTCTTGGTGTGACATAATTAATGAGTACAGCCCATGAAGGTGTTACATGGGTCATGAGAAAATCAATAGATAAAGAAAATATTTTTATAATATTTCTCCTACTTTGCCATCAAGGAAATCCATCTTGGAAATGAAGAAAGACCACGAGGACCAGGTCCAGAGACTGAAGAAGTTAAAAGATGAAGAGATTGATGCGGTTACAAGTGCGACATCTCAGACCAGGTGGGTTAATTTCATGGGACAGTTCCACTCCCATTTTAAATGAAAAAACAACAGCGTCATATTTTTTTTAGTTTAACTTAAAAGTGAGCATGGAATTTCCTATTTTTATATTGCTTATTTTTCTTATCAACACTGATTTTCAACAATCACTCTTTGTCCAGGTCTCTTACAGTGATGATCGAGCAGATGGAGCAGTTTTCCTCTCGGCTGGGAGAGCTCTCTTCTCGAGTGGAGAGCACACATGAACACACAGCCCAAGGCTTGGAGCAGGGGGCGCGGCACAGAGATGAGCAGCTTCGAAGTACTTCATACACCCCACACACACACACACAAACACACACTTACACTATTAACAGGATGTACAAATAGGTCAAGATACAAGCAGTCTGAGAGCATAGTTGTATCACATTGCAATTGGGTTAAAGTCATTCTTTAAATGTATGTTTCAGTAACGCAAGGCCGTCTGGCCCAGCAGCAGAAAGCCATGGTGGAGGAGAGAGCTTACCTCAAGGAAATAATTTCCAGGATGGACACTCAGCTCAATGAGCAGCAGAGACAGCTTGAGAAGGTCAGAAATCAATGGCAGACTATTTTAGGCTACCTGCAGTTGCTTAGAAATGGCATCATTGCACAAATATATACATGAACAAGTTTTTGTATGCTTCAGGAACGCTGGAAGGTGACAGCAGAGCAGGCAAAGGCAGAGTCAACCCAAAGAGGCCTGGAAGACGAGCGGCGTTCCTTTAATATGCAGATTAACATGGAGAGAGAGGAGCTGGAAAGAGCCAAGGTGAGGCCGACAAATATTAGTTTAGATAGTGGACAAAAGCTGAATCTTGATTCCATGAGTCTCCTCCTTACCTCTCCTGTCTGTCTCTCTATTATATCAGAACGCATTACTGGAGGAGCAGAAGTCAGTGATGCACCTCTGTACGGAGGAGAGAAGGAAGCTGGCAGCAGAGTGGGTCCACTTCCACGCCCAGGAGAAGCAGAGGCATGAGAGGACTGAACGTGAGGTCAGCAGTCTCCTAGACAAAAGAGAGGGCTCAATCATCAGTCTGGCACAGGTGAGCTTTGCTGCAACTGGTTTTTGACAATCTTGATAGGATGATGTTTATTTGACTAAATATAGCAGAATATATTTCAGTAAATTTAGCTTTCCCACCATGACATACAGGATCCTTAATATCCTAAGCATTCAGGAATGACTGTCTTTTTCTTGGTTTCTGTTGTAGGACCAAGCTGACCTGAAGCTTCGCACTGCAGAGCTGAAACAGAAGGAGATCGCTGTGGCTCAGGAGAGAGAGACTCTGGAAATACTAAGAGAGGAAGTGGACAAGGACAAAGAGAGAATAAGCAGCACTGCTTTGAGACTCAAAACACGTGCCCAGGAAGTGGAGGCTTTCAGCAAGGTAAATTAGCCCCACACTGACCTCTATGTATTGGAGTAGGACTCTTATGCACCTGTGGAGTATGTAGCAGTCAATGTACTTGGAACGTGGTCTTTGCAGCTTGCTGCAGAGAAGTACGAGGAGGGAGAGCGAGCCTTGCAGGAGGCTCAACGTTTGGAGGCCGAGCACGAGACGAGACTCAGAAATATCCATTCCCAAACGGAGAGGCTGAGGCAGCATGAGCAACGCATCCTTCAGGTGTGTTAGTCAGTTACTCTTCAGATTGTGCTTCCACACTACAAAACTAAATATGAACGGGACATATGTGGTAACTACCTGGAAGCACCTAAACACTCTTTGTTATAGGATCAAATGCAGTTAAATCATCTGCAGAAGGAGACTGAGAAGCTGAGACAGGACCCTCCCATCACCTCTTTACCACTAATGATCCCACCCGTTTTACAAGGTGATGTAGACTCAAGACTAGTTTCTTGTATTGGGTAAAAATAAATTCAGAATGCAAAGTTCAACAATTATGTTCATATGCAGACTCAGGTTCAGTGATGCCAAACCCTGAGCTGGCATCAACCCTCAATGTTCCCCCTCCAGCTTTGTTGTCCAACTCTCAGTCTATGGCACTTCAGGCAAGTCTGGCTCTGTGGAAGTACACTGGAGAAAGGGTAAGCACTGCTTAAGATGTTACAAACCCCGAAAGTCAAAGTAATGACAGTAATTTCAAAAATGTTTTCAAAATGTAGCTCATATGTTCAAAGCTGTTGCAAAGTATTTATTTTTATTGGCTCATTTACTTCTAAAGGTGCTTGCTTTAAGAGAGAATGTAAGTCACAGAAATAGCACTTATACACATTTTAGGTACATTAAGCTATACTAGATGTTAAAGCTATTACATTATATGCAAATAGTGCATAAACATATGACCACCACCCACGAAGAACTGTATTTTCCAACCATCAGCTGAACTGTTTCAAATGTCCATTTGTTTGACTGAATAATCAGCTCATGTGCTAGTGAAAAAAAAACCATTAAAACTAAGCTATTACAACTCATTATACTGAGAACATTTAACTCCACAAGAGATGGTTGCCGTTTAAAATGACCATGACTGAGTAGCCTACTGGTTAATATACGTTCCACATAACCATCAATACTACTTTCAGGTTTGGTAACAAGTCTTTGTCACTGTACTGAACACCACAAATGCTGTGCCCCCATCCAAGAAACAAACATGTAGGTTGTTAGAAAAGGTTTTATTGTAAATGTGAAGTTGAATTACAATTTAAGTAATGTGTTGTGGCTCCTCCACAATAACACCAGCTTTTCAGCACATGCACACTTACAGGGCCAGTAGTCTTATTTACTTTCTCAAATTTGTCATGAAATATCCTTAAACATTTTTTAAATGTTTAAATTTTTGTCCTGAGTAACTAGTTTTTCCCTGCAAACAGGACCGTGAATACCTCCAAGAAGAACAGATCTTCCTTGACAATTTGAAGAAGAAATCGTATAAATTATCTTTCAACAAAAACTGACCAAGATGTGCTGGACCCTCACAGATGGATTCGTGTTACTTTTAAAATGTGCCAATTACTTGAATTTTATACAGTGTTTTTTTTCTCCGTTTTATTAAACTTTTTATTCCATCAAACTCTGCTTAACATTTGTGTGGCATCAGAGATCTGGTTCTTATCCATGCTGCTGTTGCGTTAGATCCACATCGACTTCATCTGAAAGATACACAAAAAAGGAAGCATTACATTTCTGATCATTTGACCTCTAAAATACAACAAATACTATTCATGCTGCATCTCTAGTCAAGTCTCAGGTTACCATGACTCCACACTAAATGTTCAGACAGGGATAACTTTTATCATCACTGACTTGACTCATCAACTTTTGTCAATCCTCCAGCATTTACCTGTTCATGTCATCTCACTGCCCACGTGCCTTATAGTGTTGCTTTGCAGTTCACTAGACCTGTATGGAGACATTTAACATCTGGATTATCAAGTGTTCAAGATTAAGCACAACTCAAGTAGAAATGTTTGAAGATATTTCTCAGAACAGCTTTTGCCCTCGTCAGTTATCGCATCAGACGGCACTTCCTATGCAGCAGTTTTCATCAGTGAATCAGTGGTAGCTAGGATCACAAGACATTGAGTTTGGTACAAACCATTTTTACGAGGTCTCCCCACTTCTCACGGCCAATGCTAGGACGGAAAGACCAGGGAACCTGTAACAACACACTGTATTAGTGACAGTTCAGCAGCAGCATCATGTCTCCACACATCAGTCTGCAGCATGTCAGATACCATTGCTTTCCACTCATGTTTTTCAGACAGGGATAACAAAAATCATCATATGCACAGCAATTATAAGGAATATAAGTAAAAAACTCCCCCAAAAAAGTACCTGTCTTTCACGATGAAAAAACGTCGCCCTTGGAGGGGAGGAAGGTGATCATTATTCCATGTCAGCCAAGACATTGGGTTTGGTATAACCCATTTTTACGAGGTCTCCCCAATTCTTACGGCCAATACTAGGACTGAAAGACCAGGGAACCTGTAACAACACTGTATTAGTGATGGTTCAGCAGCAGCATCATCATGTCTCCACACATCAGTCTTCAGCAAGTCAGATACCATTGCTTTCCACTCATGTTTTTCAGACAGGGATAACAAAAATCATCATATGCACAGCAATTATAAGGAATATTAGTGTAAAAAAACAACAAAAAAGTACCTGTCTTTCACGATGAAAAAAGTTCGCCCTTTGAGTGGAGGAAGGTGATCATTATTCCATGTCAGCCAAAGCTACCTGTAAAGTTAAAATAAATCAAATTAGGTCATACATCTGTAATCAGACACCTCGGGACATTAGCTGGCGACCAGAGGAAGGCCACAGTCTGTCCGTCCCTCTAACATTACACGATGAAAATTAACATATAAACTCATAAATAAAAGTGAATGTCAGTGAATATAACTATATTATTGTTAAGTATGTTAAACTGCTTTCCTGTATCACATTATTGAAGAACACCTTTATAACTTATGCCCGGCACGCGCTCTTCCTGCACGTGCTTGATAGTTAACAGCTAGCCGGCTAGCACAGTTCATGTGAAACCGCCTACAAACCTTTACACACTCAAGTCTCATTAATTACTCATCACATCGTTACCTGATCATGTAGGGTCATCTGCACTGCACTCCATTTTTAGACAGAAAAGCCTCCACACGTATGAAGCCTGCATGTCTCTCCACTGCCTTCTCACCAAGCGCTGCCGACGAAAGAGACCGAGACAGAAACAGTTGCGTGATGACGTTTATATATGCGGTAAACGTCACATACCACGTGATTTCTGAGTGGGTGTGGAAAAAGTTCAACTTGGTTTTTTTCGGTCCCAAACAGAAAGTTTTAAACTAAACTGGAATTGCACGTTAGTTTAATGATAAGTATATATAATAATTATAATTAGGAAAGAAAACATAATATAATAGTGTTGATGGTAATCAATGTATGCACTACAAAAATACAAGGCCTATATGAAACTATGTGTAAGTTGACTTAATTAGTGCGCAAGAAGATGCACAACACCATAAAAATATCATGCAGTAGCCTGGTTTTGTGTTATTATGTGTGACAAAACAGCAAGTTAAATAGGCTACCAGAGCTACAGTCGTTTATCAAGTTCCTCATGAAAAAAGCATAGTTTTACAAAACAATCCTAACTAACTAACACAAACTAGCTTTAACCAGAGCTTTCAATAGCATGTCAGTCTCCCGTTGTGAGTGAATGAGCAATCACCATGGGCTGATGAAGACCCTGAGATGTGGTTTAAGTGAGTTAGGATTAGGGCTGGGTGACATAGACAACATCATATATGTTTGATCAGATACCTCGATATCGATATTGCTACATTATTATAGCAATGACAATTGGTGTTTTCAAAACACATTTATACAATGAGATTTTTAATAATCAGTCATTTGTATGTAGCCTAATGACTAGGTGGGTAAAGGCAAATAATAAAAGAGCTAGAACAGTTTGGTAAGTTCAGAAATATCATCACTTTACTGTAACGCAGGCTTTAAAACCAGGAAAATACAACGTTTAAAGCAAGAAATGATCATCCAAAATCTAAGACGATACCTCGTCTCATATCTCTATGTCGATAACCCTATAGTCCAGCCCAGGGGCGATTCTAAGATCAAACCTTTAGGGGGGCTCAGCTCCTAATGAGAAGTTGACATACAATGACCTGCAAGTGTTCAAACCAACCGCTAAATTACTCATTTCACTAGATAACGCTATTTACAACAAGAAATATTAATACACAGTAGAGTGGTCTACTATAATGTAGCCTATAATAATGGTTCAGAATAAGCAATCGCAGATTTCTACAGAGAGTAGGCCTACTCTGAGATAGTTAATGAACCCTGAGGGAAAGACAATAATACTGACAGAACTAACCTCTTGAAATAAACCAACCATCAGACGGACTCGCAAAATAACAATGATTTAAAAAATAATATTTTATTTATTTTTAGGGGTGCTGAGATCAAATTTAGGGTGCTTGAACACCCCTAAAATGGGTCTAAAATCGCCACTGGTCCAGCCCTATTTCTAAGGTCAAGAATGAACCATCAGGATATGTATTTCAAAAATCTGACATTAGCTGATAACATGGCTATTTTCAAGTAAATCGTTACTGTTCCAAGTCTTGAGCAGGTGCCTTATTGGATTTTATACAAACATGAGGAAGGAAAGGTTTGGGAGTTGGTTGAAATGATGCTGGATTTTTTTAAGACGATGTAGTCCATCTGGTTGAATTTCGATGGTCTCTGCACCTGGAGCAGTTGAGCAGAGAACATGTAAATGTGCTGCTTCCAGGAGTTTAAATTCAGGGAGCAGTTGCGGACAGAGCAGTGCGCTCTTTTATTCCTGCTCCATCACTGCCATTCCTCTTTCAGTCACTAGGGAGAGACTCTGAACTAGAAAACAAGCTGCTGTTGTTAAGCTCAAAGGGTCCCACAGCAGGCTGGAAGCGCTCAGAGTCTGCACAGCACCGCCATCCGCACACTGGCCTGCGGGACTCTCCGTCCGGGATGGAGAAAGACGCCTCTGAACCGGACCCATCCTGTCAGCGGAACGGGGTCTTGGGCGTGCTGTACGGAGAGTTCACCGACATGCTCAACGAAAGGGTCCGGTACTCAGTGAGCCTGACGGAGAGCGCCCTGACCATCCAGAGGATCTGTTCGTCACCCGGCCGGACTAAGGTGGTTTTTAACTTGACAGATTGTGTCGGTTGCCGGGCGTACAGAGGGCCGGACAGCTTGGACGTCGGAGCTTACTTTACAGCATATTTCTACCCGTTCAAGAGGCGGTGGATGAGCGCTGGAGTGGCCCGCCAGCGAGTGGAGCAGTGCTTTCGGGTCGCGCTGGTCCAGGACCCGCTCGCCAACCTCCAGGAGGCTGAGAGGTGGGCTCATGCCATCAGAGATGCTTCAGTGCTGCAAGCGCCCCGGAGAGATGGTGAGCGCTGTGTGTGTGTGGTCTGAATCATCTGTCACAAGTCCCAAAAAAGAATTGAAATATGGAAATATGTAACAACATATGCAACAACAAAAATATATGGGTTATAAAAATCTTGAGTAGGTTATCAAATATTATTTTGCTGTAGACTGTAGCACCATAGTGCTATTTGAATATTTTGATGGTAGCCCCAGTGATTTCACTTTTCTTCTTTATATGTCTTGTAAAATTAGCCTTTGAGGGAACATTCCCCCTGTGGGTTCAACCTGAGCAGTATAGGCTAACCTGACTTCCCTCTCCAAAAGCCCCACATGATACTTCAACCTTTGTACATGTTCCCTTTTTGCCCCCCAAAAAACAGGTTTGGCAGAGAGGATGCACACATTCCTTCTGCTCTCCCTAACCTGTTCTACCTGCCATGAAAGGTGATCCACCTGCCTGCAGCAACTACAGCTGCCTCATTTGTACACACAGCCCATGAGAGTGATCATTCTGAATCTGGAGCTTACTGCAAATGCGCGCACAGGCACACACACACACAAACACACACTCAAAAACACACACACACACACACACACACACACACACACACACACACACACACACACACACACACACACACACACACACACACACACACACACACACACAGATTCGCAAAACTGATCACTTAAGTAGTTAGATTTTCAACTGATCCTCTGTCAGCAGAGAATGCAGCCACTGCTCAGGCTTCGTTACATCTGCTCAGTAAATTCCCATCTGAGAATTTATTGTTGATGGGTGGAAAATCACATCAAAACAAAGCCCAGTTTTCATCCTGCTTCGCAGCAGCTATGTCTAATTAGGTCTCCTCATGTCTTCCTCTGTTTAAAATGCAGACTGTCCTCAGGTTTCTTTGTCTTCTGATCTCATTAGCTTCTTCTGGTATACAGTGAAACAGTAATTAACATGAATGCTGTATGTCTGAGAAGTGTTTACGCAGCTAATTACCCCCCATCACTCATTAGGGAGGATGTGGTGATTCTTGGTGATGATGAAGCAAAGCTGTCACATGGGGGTACAAATTCTGAATCCAACCTGTCAGGTCAGGTAATATAATTTCCTTGTACAGAAATATTTAACTGTTTAAACTATAAAGCAGGCATGCACTCGTGGGCAGTGAGTGCAGTTCAAAAGAAAAAGCGGATATTTGACTTGGCAGTGACTAATTTGGAATGTTGGTTGCCAATGATGGAAGAAAGTGTTAGCAGAGGGATATGGAATGAAGTCCCCCTCCTGTAGCAGCCTCCAGGTGTACACTGCAAACACAGAGAGAGAGACTGGGCTCTGTGTGATTCCTCTGGTCTGCAGCCAGCAGGAGTTTGGGTTGCAGCCCTGTATGGTAAGCAGGCAGGCAGATGGTAACCTGAGAGGTAACTGTCACCGTCCTCTCACTGGACTCATCAAAGAGCTCCAGCTTGGGAGGCTTTCAGATCACACATACTAATGAACCAGTTCAGCCATCTAACAGTTTGTAGTGTTGTCCTTTTTTTGCCTTTTCACTCTTTTTTTTCCCTTTTCACTCCAGTGATGATGTGATCACATCATTAATTTATAAGCTTGTTTTAGCATCCCAGATCCAGGCCATCCAATAATACTGTATTTAACGGAATATATAATGTGTTTTAAATGAGTAATGTCGCGTTAATAGATGCAGGAGAACATGTGGCTTTACTGCCTCGTTATAAAGTGTGTATGAAAGTCAGTGTGATTCACTAATCCCTCATAGTGCATTTACCCCTAAGTTAATTGCGTGTCATCTCATCTGGCATTGCAGATAGAAAGGTTGGATTAAAAGTACAACTGCAAGCTAAAGATTTGTGTTTAGTCAGAGAGCCGTAGTGAAGAGTGTAAAGACGAAATGAAATATGTGAAGGTGTAGTTTGCTCGTTTTCTAGTTGCTAGCAGTGAAGTTGTAACTTTACTAATTCAGTTTGCATGTTGAAGTCTGTCACATTGATAGTCTCATTGGGTTTTTACTCCCACTGCAGGCTCATTGAAATGAATGAGCCGTAAATAATGAAGTGCATACACTATGATACAGTCCTGCGCACGCTAATGGTCTTCTAGGAGGCTCCTCAGTCAGATTGCATGCAAAGCAGCAACAGAATGAGATGATGGCTACTGTCTTCATTGTTATGGGCTGGGTCCTTTTCTGCTTTTCAAACAGCTGGTGGGAGACCAGTTACAGATTTTACATTTATACAATGTACAATTATTTTGATTCCATTTGTGCAATAGTGTTGCGATAGCTTTTGTTCATGGTCTTGATTTGTTCCAAACTTCTGCTCCAATACACCCTCACAATGTCCAAATTCCTTCAAGCTACAGTACAAGTGTGAGCATGATCTTTGCACCGTGTGTGTGTGTGTGTGTGTGTGTGTGTGTGTGTGTGTGTGCTTGTGTGTGTGTGTGTGTGTGTGTGTGTGTGTGTGTGTGTGTCTCATGTAACAAGTTGGAGCTAAAGAGAAGGAAGGGAGGAAAGGGGAAGCAGTATATTCATATCCCACAAACATCCTCAAATGTTTTTCTGCAGCAGTCACTGGTTCAGGTGTGTGTCTGTCAGTGTGTGTGATCTCTTCCCCCTGGGGCTCAGCTGAGACCGTTGCGGCTTCCTGGGTGAAGGAGACAAGAGCTGACTGCGTCACCAGACGACCTCTCACCCTGACCAGCATCTCAGTCCCCCTGGAGCCTTTGTCTCCCGCTCGGTGACACACGGCTCTGATGGCCTGTCAAAGCTCACCCCCCCACCCCCTCCCTCCCCTCCCAGTCTGGTGAAGCCTCAGTGGGCAGTGGTGTTTATACTCTTTCGACCTCCTCCCCTCCTCTCCAGCAAACACTCAGCCAACCTTGGAATGCAGTTTGTTTGCAGTCTGAATATAGTGTTACTCCTCAAGAAGACTGCTTTCATTGGAATAGCCCACATATTTGTCTCTAATCCAAGATTTTCCTTGAAATGATTCATATTTTTGACAAATCCCACCTGTGGTGCAGCAAAGCATATCTCTTCTTTATTTAGTATGTTTTTTTTTTTTAAGAATCTGCACAGTGATACACTTGTGGCAACAAGATGATGAAGAAACTCCTCTCTGTCAGCTCAGCACTTGTTAGCACCGACACATTGACACATTCAGTCTATCTGTCGCCTGTCTGCCTGAGTGTGTGTTTACACCGCAGTTTAAAGTTTGCTTGCCAGTGAGATGGGCAGGATGTGCCCACAGGAATCTGACTTCACAGCACAGACTTATTACTAATACACCCTATTTCTCTCACACATATGCTGCATCTATTTTTCTGCCTCTCTCTTTAACTCACACACATATAAGGAGGAATGCCTGGTAAAGAAGTTGTTTTTGTAGACTTTAGTGAATTCAATAATAATGGAAAACTGAACATTAAATGAATCAATATAACATTGAGCTGCCTTGTTGTCTTGATTCTTTTGGTTGTAAAGTTTAATAAATATTAAATATTATAAGTCATTTAAAGTATAGCCGATATGAACTTCATAGTTTCATAGAGCATATTCAAGCAGAAACAGTTACTCTCTGATTTTATATGCAGTTTATAACTTGCATATAAAATTAAAATATTATTAAAGTAAATCAAGCATGCCACTGATGTTGACAGCTGATGTGAATAAATAACAGTCCTGTGCAGAGTGAATGATCATTAACAATTTCCAGATTTGGCTCCATCTACCCTTCAAACAGTGAGAGCAACTGCTGAGGTGTTATATTGACTGTAATATTTACTAGAGTTGCAATGATTAGTAGATTAATCAATAGTTGAGTAACAGAAATAAAATTCCAAATTCTCTGATTCCAACTTCTCAAATGTTTATTTAGTCTTCTGTGATATTAAACTAAATATCATTGGACTGTTGGTCAGGAAAACAGAAGACATTTGAGGACATCTTAGGCACTTGGGAAACAAACATTTTTGACCATTTTCAAACATTTTATACAGTATACATGTGACTAATCGAAAACAATTAACAGGTTAATCTATAATGAAAATAATTGTTAGTTGCAGCCCTAATATTTACTCCCAGTCAACGTACTGACCTTCATTCAGGGTTATAATATTCAATTTTTGTAATTGTTTTAGAAAGGTTTTGATTCAACTTTCTGGTCATTTTGGAGGTGTGAGAGGTGATAGTACTGTTTTCCAGCTTTTTATATATATTTGTGTGTGTGTGTGTGTGTGTGTGTGTGTGTGTGTGTGTGTGTGTGCGTGCGTGTGCATTAGACAGACTTCTCTATCACACCATGAAGACAGAATCTACGGCTTTGCTGTTTTATTAAACCAAACTCCACCTGTTAAACTGCCAACTTGCAGCAAATCAGAAATGATAGACACATGTTTGCATAAATGCATAAAAATACATTTTTACCTGTAACACCAGGTCACGTTACGTTATCTAAATATAAATAGCGTGTA
The DNA here is from genome assembly GCF_963691925.1 of Scomber scombrus. Lineage (NCBI taxonomy): Eukaryota > Metazoa > Chordata > Actinopteri > Scombriformes > Scombridae > Scomber > Scomber scombrus. The sequence goes on from NC_084987.1 coordinate 18,412,166, forward strand.
AATTCAGGTGTAAGTTCTTTAAAAGTGGGGAAGGAAGTTTTTTGTTATTCACGTGGTCTGAGAGGAAACTAGACTTCTGCACCTCCTCTTGGCTCTGTATTCAGGCGTTAGAAAATCTAGCCCATGACAGCTAACATCAGGCTAATCATGGGTCATTGGTCACGTCCCTTCAGATGGTGAAAGCCTGATCCTGGGGGGAAAGTTACTATTCCAGCAACCCTAACCCAACTGCCCACACTTCGCTGTCTGCAGAGCATCTCCTCTAGGGCCAACAGTTCTGCCTGTTGCTGTTGCAACGTTTTCCCTGACAGCCTTGAGCTTCATACCATTGCTGCCGGGCGGGTGGGACTGTGCACCAGGGAACGGATGTTAGAGGATGCCGAGGGAGCCTGGAAGGGAAGGCTGCAGTGATACAAGGCAGCAGAGAGAGAGAGCTGTTAGGTTTTACATTGTAAACTTGCCTACTGAGGCTTTAATTCAGTGGAGTTAATAAGTAAATTCTGTTGTATGACAAGTGCAAGATGAGTGTGAATCTGCAGCATGATAATCAGGCTAAACTGATATTTCATAATTCATTATTCTATTTGAATCGTTCGAATAAATCAGAGATGTTGGCAGAGATTTAGAGATCTGGAACCAGGATGCTGAAGATGCAGGACAAGAGAAAACAACATGGGTGTTTTAGATGTAATGAATTCCAGAGAAAGATGCTGTATTTATTTTGAGAAACAAAGATTTCAGCTTCTGGCGGGGCTGGGCAAAATGGACAAAATCAAATACCTCAATATCGATATTGCAACAATATTGTAGGCACATACTAGAACAGAGAGAACAGTCTGGTAAGTTCAGAAAATTACAACATTTCATTGTAATAGCCTTTAAAACCAAGAAAAGGCAACTCTTATGCCATATCACAATATTACAGTATCCAAAATCTAAGATGATGTCCAGTCTCATATCACGATATTGATATAATATCGATATATAACCCAGCTCTATAGCTTTAGATTTGACCTTTTGAGGGGCATCTGTGTGTGTACACTAAGCCATTCAGCTCGACACACTTGAGTGCAAAACCTGGTTCTAAAGCTCTTTCACTGTCAAATGCTAGTTTCCACTATTGTAGCTGATATTCTGGAAGTGTAGAGAGGGCCCTTTGTTTCTGAAAGCCACATTGTATTCTGATACAAAACAACGGTGATCCTGTGTTGGTGAATGGAAGCAGAGTTTGGCATGTGCCTGTGTGTTTTCGCACTCTCTCCTCACTCTTCTTACTAGGTTCACACCTCTTTGTCTTTCGCAACTCCACCGCATCCCATCAGCATGGGCGAGTTGAGATGGAGGGAGGCAGCAGCAGTAGCAGTAGCAGTGAAAGTGAGGCTCCACACCGTCCAGAAGAAAAACAGTCAGAGTAGACAGATGTTAGTGAGTCAATACAAGGCATCTGTTTTGTGTGTAGTTGCCCTATCAGCACTAAACTGGCGGAAATGACTGCATTGCTCTTTATTCATTGACTTTATAGGAAAGGGGTGATATAATTTAACCTCCGATGCACTTTCTTCTTCTGATAATTTTGTCCACCAGATGCCAAATGTACCCAACACTTGCAGCCAAATCATTATGGTGGAAATACTATACTGATACTGAAGTTTCTGTCCCCTTCACCCCGAAATGGAATGATTTTTTTTTAGTCCTCGCTGATTCATTTGATATGATGTCTGGTCTATGTCTGCTCTAAAGGTCAAGGGCATCTGCTGCAAAAGAGGCAAAGTTTCTCTCCAAATTCACTTTTAAAAGGTCATTCTTGCCACAGACCTTTTTTGCTGACAGCCAGTGACTAATCCTGCACATAAATATGGATTGAAAAACAATAGGAACTATTTGTGTTGAAACAAGTAACTCATTACAGCAAATGTGATAACCCTATTAATGCAGTTAATGCAATAATAGTTTTTATTTATATATTTTAACTTTGGAGATCACTTGCCTTTTCCTCTAGCACAATCATCAGATTCACATTTGTGGTTTTGAGGGAAAAATTGACAATACTTGACAATTACTAATTCCTAACTAATAACATTTTCATCAGCCTCAACTGTATACATTGCACTTAGTGGTAAATTGCACGCTAACATATCAAACATTATAATTGCCAAATTAAATACTGCTAAATATGCTGATGTTAGCATTTAGTTCCAATAGCACCTCAACCATGGTTTTAGGTTCTTGGTCTTGTTTTAATAGCACGCTTTTCCTTCCTCCTGTCTTTAAATTGTTAATCCATCTACCCTCAATCCATTGTCATATAATATATTATCAATTAAATACTTTAATAAACTGCATGTTATACCATTTTAAACTGCATTGAAGCAGTTGGAAAGTAGGTAAATTAGCAAATATCCATCTTGCAAATGTGCCTTTGAGATAGATGCTAAATGCCTACCAACCCCTGTAATGAAGTACAATCACTCCATTACTGTGTTTTCCCCTTGAGAGATGCAAGCAACAGGAGGATTTCCTCAATGGGATGAATAAAATGTCACAAAACTTCTATTAATAATTGGTGCGATCCCAATTTATCCCAAGAATCATCTGCAAGACCTCTCTCTTTAAAAAAAGAAGCACGTCACATTTACATTAAGTGTCATCTATCTGAATGCTGTCACAGCCTATGACTTTACTGTTTCATGCTCTGTTTTTTCATAGTGCATTTCTGTGCCACAGATAGCCCGAGGGACGAGGCTGTCCTTATACATTTTTTGAAATATTTGATCATGCATGAGACTTCCTCTTCATCTCTATCCTTCACTCACAACCATCTCTCTCTCTCTCTCGCTCTCTCTCTCTTTGTGTCTGTCAGGTGTGGCGTACACGGAGGTGCGTCGGCCTTGCAGAGTCATGATACTGGTGAACCCTCACAGCGGGCGCGGCCAGGCTCTGCAGCACTTTACCGGCCACGTGCAGGGCATGCTCACCGAGGCTGCTGTTCCCTACACACTCGTCATCACAGGTTAGTGACAGTTATACACAGACACACATACATATTTCCTCATGCATCGAGATGACACTCTTCTCAAGATCACCTTGACATGAAATGGGGTTGAGGGGATTAAACTTTCAATCTCAGGATGAGACAATTACAGCGAGAAGTAGGCCACGCTCGCTGCCTCTAACACACGCTCACGCACACTTGAGTTTGCATGAGCAAACTTTAATCTCTGCAGTGATTATGCATTACTTGTGTGATCAAAAATGAACAGGCCACATGCTCAGCAAGCTTGAGCATGCACACACACACACCACACATCTGCATGCACTTGAGAACGCTGATTCAATTCAAAAAGTCATTTCAGTCACCCCAGCTGCTTCGCATTCTGCATGAGTTGCTGGTGGCTTTTTCTGACCTTTAGCTGTGTCTTATGTTGGTTATTGTCATCTGTGACTGTGAACTACAAGTGACCTCTCTCTGAATACCAAGGATCAGCTAGGGAAAAGGGGAAGGCTTGAATGCCAAAATATCTGGGGAAAAAACAAAAACACGCAAAGTGAGTCATTAACCCTAACTCTCCACTCCAACCTCAGCGCTGTTTGACAGGATCAACTATTTGACAGGTAGGAATAAACTGTCTCTTCCAGCATCAGCTTGGGGAGTATCTATGTTTGTTTATTTGAGAAATAGTACTGATGCACATTCGGCCTCTATGTGTCGACTCCTGGGACTTAAAGGAAGGCCAGCAGCTGGATAGTGATGAAAAAAGACAGTGTAATTACAGACGTCGACCCAGGCCAAAAGAACAAAGCACAACAGAAGAGACGGGGGAGAATATGGGTCGCTGAGGGTTAGTGGTTGGATACAGTAGTCAGTCAGATGTGACTATGAGCGGATTAACTGGCACAACCCATTTACGCCACACATAGCTTCTTGATGAATGTATCACACAGCGTTTGCCCGAGGAAGGACAAGTACCAATGGAGGAGCCTCTTGTGTCAGCATGTACCTTTTACATAGTGTATGAAGCATCCAGTGCACCAAGCTTCTTCTATCTTTACCCTGGCTAACCTCAGAAGAAGGCAGAAGAGTGTGAGATGAAGAGGTAATTGCTGCATTTAAAGAGAAACAACTTGAATTTACCCCCCGACAAGAAAACGTAAAGTGTGTATTCATGCATTGCCTCAGTAGTGTGTAAATATCAGCCACCATCTGTGAAGCTCAAAGAAGAATCAATAAACCAGCAGTGAACGTGATGAACGCACTGTGAGAACCACTGCTGCTTTCTTCAGGTTTAGATTGGCGTGTTTGCATTTAGCAGTGACCCTTGAATAAGGAAGTAGCTAGAAAGTAAAGCATCAGCCGGAGCCCAGCAGACTCCAAGTGCTGAGTCAGCTGTGCAGTGCAGTTTACCCCCTCTGCCTCTGTCTGTCAACACAGCACTGCATCACTGCCTCCAACCTCCCCCGGCACATACAGGAGCAAACAAACAGCACTGGCGGGAAAGGGACAGGTAGAGGTTGAGCAAAGGGGAGGGAAGGGAAGTAGAGAAGTTTTCATATTTCAGTTCTGTCCTTGATCAATAGTTGATCAATACTCAAGCAAGAAGATGTTGCCTTCAATGATGGCAGTGCATCAATACTTCCCTTCCTTTCTTCTCTCTCTCTCTCTCTCTCTCTCTCTCTCTCTCTCTTTCTCTCTCTCTCACTAAAGCTGTCTCTTTTCCTCTTCCATTTACACATACAAACACGCACCACGTCACCAGGGAGTCTCAGCTGTAGACTTTAATGTTGACGGGACGAGCCTGCAGAGACCCCCTGCAGAGAGACCAACACAAGGACGCTGCCAATAAATCTAGGCTGAAAAAATAACTCGATCTTCCTCCGGCGCATTAACCAACACTTGCATGCATCCAGTGAGTGTGCATAGACACACATGCTGATATTTGTCAGTCCCAGATGTTTGCAGGGCGGCTTAGCTGCCTCGGAGCTATTGAGTAGCCTCTGGATGGACTAATGTGATATGTCTGGCCTGATAAGGGGAAATTGAATCTCTTTTCTGCCTAATCTCTCTGATGCTACCCCAGGGGCTAGCGATGAAGGGAGCGTTTCTCTGCCCTTGCCCTTGTTTTTGTTGTTGTTATTTATTGTGTTTGCCTCTTTTATTTTTCTCTCTTCCACTTGTGTCCTTCAGAGCATCAGAACCACGCACGAGAGCTGGTGAGGAAGGCGGACCTATCACAATGGGATGCCCTGGTTATCATGTCGGGAGATGGGCTTCTGTTTGAGGTGCTTTGATTATAATCAGCCTACCGCTCTTTCATAGCAACACAATAGTCAATCAATCACCAGTGGAAATGATATAAACCCTCATACCCCTGTTGCTATTCTTAGCGCCTTTGAGAACAGGCCTGTAAAAATTTAATTTGCATTCAGATTTGACAAAAGAGCCCAGCGCCAGTGATTCTAGCACTAAAATCTCTGCAGTTATTTATTAAAGTTCTCATCTTTGTTCTCTAGATGCTTCACTTTTAAAATTCATATGTGTATAAATCTTCAATAGTACAAGTCCCAAGTTGTACCTATTAAAGAAAAGAATGTTTTTGTAAGGTTTTATCATCTACAGACAATACTATCTATTTAGGACCATGGTGTTTCTGTTTCTGTATTTGTTCTTGTTCACTCAGGTGATAAATGGTCTGATGGAGCGAGAGGACTGGCAAGAGGCCATCCAGACCCCTCTGGGGATTCTACCAGGTGGCTCAGGCAACGCCCTGGCTGCCTCCGTCCACCACTACTCTCAGTGAGTCAATCCATTAATGAGTAATTTAAATGCATGGACTAACGGTGCAAAAGAAAAGCAAAGAAAAACCTTCCTCGGCCCAAAAAAGGATGATTTATCTCCTTTTCTGTGTAATTATGCCAAAGGCTGAGTGGGCACATCATCCCTCAGGACGGAGGAGAGACAGAGGAGCAGACTGGAACTGCTTCGCTGTGCAGCAGGAGGTCATTTCAGGCTGCTGATAACTCTCAAAGGAATGATGTAATGGGTTTAGAAACTCTGCACATTATGAGTGATTATAGTCCAAAGTGCAGCTGTGGAACCAGTCGACCTAGCGTATAGCCAGTGTGTCATCTCCCTCTACTGGTTGTTTGTTAGCTCAGCAGCAAAGCGAAACTTAATTTGTTCTAAGGCATAACCAATGCATTTAGATATAGTATATATATATAGGTTTTAGGGAAAAGATGTCCAAATTTGGGTGTACGTTTGGTGTGACTTAAGACCTGGAAGGTACTAAAACTGGAAATCTGCAATCTCTGCACATGCAGTTCATTCCACCTGGACATACACACGTTCTTATATTTATAGTATACGGTTGGTGGTATGTTATATTTTTCAACAATGATATTTCATAATATTTCTTTGGTTGCCAAAGACTAATATAGCTTATTACTGTGTGTATTAGAGTTCCATTGTTGTCCAAAACACATTAAAGACACATAAATTAGGCATATCATTGCACACGTTCTTTCAACAAATAAGGGCCCTGCAGTATGTGTTCAAACAATCTGTTCTGTAAATGCTCATGCATTAATCCAAATCTGAAAATAGTGCAGAATAGTCAATGATTTTTTTTCCTCATGTTTGAATAACTATTGCCAAAAACTACAGTGTGTAGTTTTAGAAAGTTACTGATCCTTTTTTTTTTAAATATCAAACTATATATTTGCAAGAGTTTTAAAAAAAATTAAAGCAGACAGTCATTAGACAGGAATGGGATGGGGCTGAGTGCCATGAAAAGAGGTTAGAGAAGTCGACCAACTAGTATAATTTGTTTGGCTCAAAAATGTATTATGGGGGACCTATTATGCTTTTCATTCTTTTCAATCATATATATTTCACAATGTCAAATTTTCATGTTAAAAAACACGTCAAATAATGAGGTACACGTAAGTAGAAATGATCCCTGTCAGCAAAAAGTACTGGCTTCAGACTGCTCTGAATACTTCCAACATTTCTTTCTACTTTTAGTCTGAGCCAACAGCAATTCATGATGGGTTTCTTTATGTAGACATCTGCTCCATGCACAGCGCCCAAGTTTGCTGCTCTGCTCTGCTAATATTATGCTGTTTTTCCATTGTTTTGGGGGTAGTCATACCAAGCCGTGACTCCATTACACAGCACTGCAAAGTAAAATAAGTAGTTTACTTGTTAGATGTGTGCTGGTCGTCTGTAGCTCTTCATCAAACATCATCATCACTGCTGTGGCTGTTGGCTACTATTCATCCAAATTGCTCCAAATATCGCTATATGTTGTTCTGTCAACCAATTTTTAGCACCGCTAATGAAGCTCCTCTAATTCTGTGAGGACAGGTTTTATTTCCTGTAAACCCATCACATTAAAAGTCTCCTGTTATTTAGTCAAACTTTTCATTGGAAGCAGTGAAGCAGGAAATGTTGGGTTTGCATCAGCAGTAACTTAACACAGCTCTGATATGGCTCGCCAATCTGAACAGAGCCTTAAAGAGACAGGAGCTCAAATGGATCGTTAGAAACAGAGGCTGAACTGAAGGGCTGCATAAAGAACCAATGTAAGATAAATAAGGAGTTTCTTGAACTGTGAATCATGCAAACCTACTCTAGCATAGTTCAAAAATAAAAAAATTAGAGCATCATGGGTCCACTTTAAAGTTACAAAATATATATTATAAATTCATATATAGAGATTATTGTATTTATTACACAGATATTTTAACCTATAGTCTTGTGATGTTCCATTGCTATTGCCTCTTTGACTCTTGATTTGTATAAACCTTCCTCAGGTCACCTCCAGCATGGAATGAGGAACTACTATTGAGCTGTGGTTTCATGCTGTGCAAGGGTCTGGTTGGCTCCCTGGATCTGGTGTCGATCCACCTTGCTTCTAGGCAGCGCCTCTTCTCCTTTCTTTCCCTGGCCTGGGGCTTTGTGGCTGACGTCGACATTGAGAGTGAGAAGTACCGCCATGTCGGAGCGATCCGTTTCCTTATGGGAACTCTGGTTCGCCTTGCTTCCCTCAGAGTGTATCAGGGTAGGTTAGCGTACCTGCCTTTTAAAGAAGTGCCAAAACTTCCAAAAGGGAACATCAAGGCTAGCCAGTCGCCCTCCACACCTCAGCACCCCTCGCTCTGCTCCTCCCTCCCCTGTCGGCTCATTCCCAACATCTCTCCAAACCAGAACTCTCGTCGCAATTGCAACAGCACAAATTCCAACTACAACACCATCACCAACTCCTCCAACAATGCTATCACCACCAAAAGACCTGAAACTCAGAGCACCGGCAAGACCAGAGCACCATTGGACTCTCTGCTACCAGGTCTGGACCAGCCTGTCCCTGAGAACTGGACTGTTGTCAAGGAGGAAGACTTTGTCTTGGTGCTGGCTATTTACCAGTCTCACCTGGCTGAGGACCTGTGGACAGCCCCTGGCGCAATGGCAGATGACGGAATGATTCACCTGTTCTACGTGACAGCGGGAATCTCCCGTCCTGCCCTCCTGCGCCTCTTCCTCGCCATGGAGAAAGGAGCCCATTTGGCATGCGGCTGCCCGCACCTAGTGTACGAGAAGGTAAAGGCCCTGCGGCTGGAGCCCATCTCACCACAAGGCGTGATCACTGTGGATGGAGAGATGGTGGAATATGGGCCTGTTCAGGCTCAAATCCACCCAGGACTGGCCAGACTCATATGTGGATGAACTCGGATTATCTTAATCTCTTTCTGGCTGTAGAGCTTTCTAGTTTGGCCTTTTACACTCGTGTCGGTTTCTTTATGTATGCTGTGTTTTCAGAAGTGCCAAAGACAGTTTGTCAGCCTCTGGAAATTCCTCTATTTTTCTACAGAAACAGCTCATCCTATTTTTATGGACCCCCCCCCACCCCCACCCCTACCGCACCCGTCCTCTCTTTCCCTTAGTGATCAATTCAGGGTCAAAGCCATGGATTGTTGTTCTTGCTGCTGGCTGGTACCAGCTTAGAGAAATGGGGAGGGATTTTGTGCATAAAAGAGAGAGAGAGAGAGTCAGAGCGATCTTTATGTATGTTTGTGTGCACGTGTGAGATTGTGCATGAGGAGCATTGGCACATAGCAGCACGGCATAGTGACGGAGGAGTGCATTGTGCACTCTGCTGTCGGAACTCATAATCATGACACATGTAAAGAGAAGCACATTTTCCCGTCCTGGGAGGCTCCAGTGGAAAAACCAAGCCCACTTGTACCACTGTACACCAGGCCGGCAATCTTCTTCCTGGGCAACAGCATCGCTTCCCTCTTGGTCTGATAAAGAGGAGCTTTCTGACTGAAGAGATATAAATCCTTTGGGGATTTGATGTTGACAAATCTTTAATCTTTTGCATAGTTTATATCAAAATCTCCAACAATACCAGATCTAGTCACACAAAGCATTAGTACCCCCCTCCCACCTCCTCCTTTCTGTCCGAGAAAACTTTCTCCAGCTGATAAAGCATTAAGCGTTGGACAGGCAGAAGAAACTTGGCTAGCTGAGGTTACACCTCCACCACTTATCCATTTCCTGCCCTGTCCTTTCTCTTAACCCACTTCATCTGGCTGCAACCATCATCAGACTGTAGGAACCACACACTCAGATACACTCTCTCACTTTCTTTTCCCCATCCCCCCTCCTCTTACGCGCAGCTCCTCACATATGCTCACATACACACAAGTTCCCTTGCATCTCTGCAGCACTTAGTGAGGGGGAGGGGCATGGTCTGCTAGTGTGCATATGATACCCTTTCTTGCCATTTTAAGATTGTACTGTCTCTCCCTCCCTTGGTTAATGAGCCATCAGCACCTAATGTGTCCTTAATATTAAGCTTTACATCTGCAAAAGCTACATAGAGTTGTTGATTTTTTTTGTTTTTTGTTGTTGTTGTTTTTTTCAATCAAACGATAGCTTTTACTGTAAGTGAGTGTCAGAGCTTATGAATTTTGACACATATTAGACTGATTGAGGCAGACAAAAAAGCAGAGAGAGTGGGGTCTCACACTGGGTCAGTCAGCATTGCATATTGAGAATCATGCAATGTGAGCTCTGCTTTGCTCCACTGCGTGGCCTTTTTCACCGGTTGTTGGTGGTGTGGTGATGAGCATTAGTGCACTGGAGCAGAGGAGAGTGCAAATGTTAGTATTATCATCAGCAGCCCCCACCCCCAACACCTTCCTCTCTCACATATACACATCAGTTTATTTCAGGTCATGATGACCACAACAGAACTGCTACACAGGTATGCAGCAGATGAATATCATCACGTAGAGAGTGAGCTATCTTTACTGACATTAAGGACAAATTCTGCTTTTTTATTTTTTTATTTTTTTTAAAGCAGAATGTCAACAGGGTAAAAAAGATCAACAAAATCACCTCTTATGCTGAAACTAAAAAGTAGAATGTGAAAAGGCTGATGCGGTGCAAAGGAATGATGATGATCAGCTTTTCAAAGTTTTGATGAGCATATAACTGTCATCATCCTGAGTGCAGTGCAGTCAATGCAATGAGCTGATAGCGCACATTATTTTTCTGCTGCTTTTTATGGTGAAGTGTAAAACGCGTCATTTCAGAAAACAGAAAACACAACAACAAAACTGAAAACACAACAGAATTTCAGAAAAAACATTCACAAAGCCAAAGAACACGTAACCAAATCAGAGAACATAACATTTTTGGAAAACACAGTTGCAAACCAAAACAAAAAACACATTTGAGAAAACACAATGACATTTCGTAAAACACAACCTTTCAGAAAATACATTTGCAAAATCGACAGAAATGTTAACAAATCAGAAAACAGAACAACATTTCAGAAAACCAATTTATAAAACCAAAGAACACATTACAAAATCAGAAAAACGCAAAGTTTCGGAAAACACATTTTCAAAACCAAAAAAAAAAAGTCAACAAATCAGAAAACTCATTTACAGAATCAAAGAACACATTTGCACCATGAGCGTCTTTCTGGATCTTGTGAAAGAAACCAAGACTGATTGGCTTCCACTGGGAGGAATATTATATTCTATAAAAACTGTAATGTACTTGAAGTAGACCTGACCTGACTTAACATCTGTACTTTTGGGTTTCCATCTTCACTGCAGTGCCGATTTTTGCCTATAACTTGATTTTACATCCTTACATTTACTGTATAATACTCGTAGCTACAACTCATGTTATTCTTCTACCAATACTGTATCCTCAGTGATGTTTTCCAGGTGCTTTGATTGCATTCTCATGTTCTTCAGGCTGTGTTTTTTGCAGCTGCCAACATACACTGTTCATTACTAAATGTATAAAATGCATTTCATAAGGGTAGAGATAAGCTATGCAAATGCCTTGTCATGGCTGCAGATATCTGGTGTGAGGGGTCCCTCTGCTGGAACGCTCATATCACTGAAGGACATGGAGTGAAGATTTTATCCCATACAACGCAATCTCCTCAAACTACCACCTCTTTCCTGCTTTTTTTATATTTAATAATGATCGTGAGTAGAGTAGTTTTACAATGTAGATTAAGCTCAGCTGCAGGAGACGAAGCATTCTTCATACAAATCTTCATGACTGAAAGCCAATATCCAGCTCATTGTAATTGAACATCAGAGAAGAAATTTACTTGATACTTGCATAAATACAGCTGCAAATAATTATCAATGTCAACACCTTGGCGTAGGATGTTGTAACACTACTGTTAACTTATGGTACTCTACTGTTAAATTGTTGTACTCCACTGGCTGCTGTAATATAACAGCAGTTTTTTTTTTTTTTTTTAAGTGTCACAGATTATGAACTGAAATGACAAAGCTCTCTGCTAACTTAGAATCTCTTTGAACATTTGTGTCTTGCTATTGTATCTACACTTATGCCTGAAATGGTGCAATGAATTACAGATAAGTAAGGGATGTTTTTATTTGTTGTTTTATTGTTTAATGTGCTGGTGCAGTAGTTCAGGACATTCATGTAGTATGGTTGAATCTGTTATACCGTCTGAAAAAATCTGTTTTGGAAATGGTGTGCAGAGTGTTTGCAGCTTTTCACTTTAAAGTTAGTGAAAATAGAGAAGAAAATGTTTTCAGATCATCTCTAAAGAAGTGCCTTAGTCGTTATCCAAGACAGCAGATATAGTATGTGGTGCACAGAAAAACACTGGGAAAACTGACAGTCTTTTAGAAGGAAATTCTTTTCATTAACTTTGTGTCATGATATTATATCACTTGAAATTATCACATTTTAGCATTATGAAAAACAGTCTATTGGTATGCATCAGCATTACAATGAGGCTGCTCCAGGCTCTAATCTGTACACAAACGCTGATTCTTTATTCGTTATGATATGTGAAGCTCTGTGGTAGATGAGGAGTTTGAATGGGTTTTAAAGGCTGTTATTACAATCATTGAACCGGCTGTCAACAACCAGGTAATCCTCATTTCCTTTTATTTTCCTGTAATTTTTAGACTTCTTTTTTAAAGATCAATAAACATATTCATAGAGAAAACGGGGGTTTTGTGCTTCTGTCTAACCATTGCATTCAGTAAGTATGTGACACATGAGGTTATTTCAGTAATAATATGTTCCAAATATATTTGAAGTTTCTCAAATTTAAAAAGCTGAGATTTGAAGAACTAATTTCAACAAACAGACTGGTTGGGGTCAAAATAAAGAGAGCCATGATAGACTGACAAACGATTGTGAAGTGAAATACAGTCATTCTACACTTGTATCTAGTACATCCTAGATATAAGTGAACTCTCCTTTTTGAGTTGGGTGTAACTGAACACTGCTTGTTTGTCTCATAATGTTATGTTACTGAAAAACTAATAGAGGCAGATTAGGGAAGGGTATGTTGTTCTATTACGTCAAAATCTGTGTGTAATTTTTTCTGTTCTTTTTTTCTAATACTGTAGACATGCTTTATCATCAAATTTTAAATTCTGAGAAGAAAAATTAGTGTTCAATAGCGTTCAATCAATCAATCAATCAATCAATCAATCAATCAATCAATCTTTATTTATATTGCGCCAAATCACAAAAAAAGTCATCTCAAGGCACTTTACACATAGAGCAGGTCTAGATCGTACTCTTTAATTTAATTTAAAGAGACCCAACATTCTCCACATTCTAAACATTGGAACAACATTTAGATTATAGGTTATAGAAACAGAAATTATGATGGTGTAGCTACATTAAACGTATCCTTTCAATGAAAAGTGACTCTAGTAGATGGTTGTGTAGTCTATGGTTCTAAAGGGTTCTGTATCCAGTATCTCAACACACTTGTCTCCCAGGTACAGTGGTTGACAACTAGAGTCATAAAGACAAACCTATTAAGAGACATGGGGCTTTGACACAGCAAATATTCATATGCTATTCCACCAAGACTATATCCACAGCAGCACCACCAATTAACATGTTGATCTATATGTAAATTAGATCTTAGTTTACAGTCAGGAGCATGTAATTTAATCTGGTGATAGAAACTGTAAGAGGCTGTCTAATACAGCAAATATCTCTGAACAGGCAACACCAAAACACCAAGATATTCTGATTTCATTTCAAATAAAATGTATTGGTACCTGAATACTGGAGCTAAGGAATGACACTCACTTTCTCTATTGTAGGAGGGCCGTTGGTTGGGCGAGAGTGCATTCTGGATACATACATTTTCCTTAAAAACAGCCAGTTGTGGTCACTGTACTGCACCTCAACTAATTCTCCTCTAGGTGGAGACACAAGCTTTATCTGAAATGATTGCCTCATTACAACCATGTGCGTTATAGTTATTTCATGCCATTTTATTTAAGTGTCCAAATTCAAAGTTCAAAAATGTAAATTCAATTCATATTAAATAGTTCACTTAGAAATTCACAATCTCCTCACAAGCCTCCATATTGATCATAAAATTTATGAACACCTCTGTAAAACAGTTTCATCCAAAACTGAATATTAAAACCTTCTTGAAGGTGCGATTTATTGCAGGGCTGCTTCATTAAACTGCATTAGTTTTACTCAGGTGTAAACTGGCAGCTAATTAATGGCGTTACACTCTATGAAACTTGATGGCCTGCAGATGGCAATACAGTTTCAGTAGAGTAGATTCTGAAGTGAGGTTAGTGTTTGTGTGTGTCTGTATGAATTTCATTTAGTGTCCCTCGGTGCAGAGGCATTGTTCCACAGGAAACCGCAGATTGTTGTGTGTCCTGTCTTTGTGTCTCTGTACTCGCTGTCACAGCCTTATGACACACAGACAACAGGCACTATAGGTCACCTCTGCACTTGGTGAATATGTAAACATGACTATAGATTATATATAGTATAGATTGCGTCAACTTTTAACATTTATTACACAGAAATGGCACTGAATAATCTATGGCCTTGATTTCCTCTGTTCGCTAGAAAAGTCTCACATCCTGATGAGGTCATCACTGACCTTATCAACCCCTGCAGATACACTGTTGTTGTCATCTTGAGGTACAGAGCAGTAAAACAGAGCTCTCTCTAAAAAATAGGGAGGATCATTGAGGGAAAGCTTTCTTTTACAAGGATGCCCTGATTACAGTACATATGAAAGCACACAACAACAAATCATATATAAGAACAAGACAAACAATAAACGTATGAAAACAATAGAAGCACATGAATGGCAGTCTCAACATATTATACAACAAACAAACAGGCCAAATACATTAACATAAGAGACAACATCAGTTCAAGAACATTTGCATGCACACTGCTCTATGTCAGTCAAAAAGGATTTAAATTGATTAAAAGGGATTAGCTTGTCTAATTTTACAAGCTTCTGCAGATTGTTCCACTTGTGTGGAGCACAGTATTTAAAAAACAGTTTCCCAATCTCATTGCTTACATGATGATTTTCAAGGACCAAATAGTCTTGGGACCTAGTGCAGTGTGACGTTGATCTACAGTTCAAAAGACATGTGAGATACTTTTCCAAGAAGTGCTTTATATATAAATAGGATGCAGCAGGATCGGTTCTCTTCTCACTGCCAACGACTGCCACCCAACTTTCTCATAAAGAATACAACAATACGTTCTAAAGCCGTCTCCAGTTATGAACCTAAGGGCACAATGATAGACTGCATCAAGAGGTTTAAGAGTACATGCAGGAGAGTGCATATAAGTTACATCATCATAGTCCAAAACAGATGAAAAGGTCGATTGATCATTTTGCTTTCTGCAATTCTGGGTATTAGAGCATAGCTTGTTATCAAGCCAGAAACCAAGGTGTGTATCCATGGACACTTTTTCAACTTGTGTCCCATTAGTAATAGAAATAAAATATTTCAATTTAGTGGAACAGGTCACTCTTTTCTGGAAAACAGCACACATTTCGTTTTATCAGTAATTTAAGATCAATCTTTCTTTTTCCTCGGAAAAGCCTGTTACACATGGTCACACCTGTACAACAGGTCTTCTCCTGCACCTCCCTATAAGGGTTGAATACGTTGCTCAAGGGCTTGATAAGAGTTTTGATAAGTGATGCTTTTCACGTTTAACTTGCATTTGGATGTGAAGCAGCATCTTCATGAATCCAGAGATCCAGAGTAGGAGTACTGCAAATTACTGTAGCATATGTAAGATTTATCAGAAAGCTCATAATATCACCATCACTAACCTTCACCTTTGGCATGAAAACACAATTTATATCTATCCAAATACGTGTTCAAGTACACTGGATTAAGTGGCTACAGAGTGGTGAAGCTAAAATAATTTGCTTTAGAGAACCTCATTGTTTTTCAGCGGGGAAATGGAGCGCCTTACAAAGTCTCTCCCTCTGTCTCTTTAATTTTGTTCCTCCCATTTCTCTTCTTTTTCTTAACCTTTTCTGACAGGATTAATTAACTGCCACTCCAACAGTCAGCTGCATGCCAGAGCAGGGAGTGGGCCAGTGAATGGTGTGTATGTGTGTATGTGTGTATAACCTTAAGTACTTTCTTTTCTGGGACTCTTCCTGCTTTTCTGCCTCAACAGATCCAAAACCATCTCTGCCTGCCTCATTGTCTGGCTGGTTGGTTGCAGGGCAGCCAGTGTGCCAGCTGTTGTGAGACTGGGATCAACCTAAATATAATCTAACAACATCACTGGCATTAAAACAACAATAAAGGCAATCTCATGTGCCTTCCAAAATGTGCCAGTTTGCCCTAAGCCTGCCTCTGGATGTCAGAGAAGCTTCCTCTAAAACAAGGTTGGACCCACTCTACAAAGTGCACGTATGACATCAACATCATCTAGCTGAGGGCTGAAATAACCATAACTTTTAGGAACAAATCAATCATAACAATAAATCATGTTTCAGTAATAGTTTACTGCACCAAACTTTACAACTTGAATTTGTTTTATTTTTTAAAATACTATCCTAATTTAAACCTAATTATGGTTCTCAAAATTGAGATTTGTTCAGAAGCAAGCTTCAAACAAACAGTTAACAGGTTACATTTTGAGAGTGGAAGCTTTTGTGAGGTGGTTGGAGGAAAGTGAGAGGTCTGTTGTTATTCCCATCAAAATTATTTGTCATAAATTGGGCATTTTTCTTCACTCTGCAACCACAGATTTAATTTTTCTAGAGTAATTACAAAGCCAATTAGAGAGATAATAATATGTTTGATTTAGTGGATTTAATTAAGTATCTAATATAAAAGTTCCCTAGTTCTATATTATGTGTACATGTGATCTTATTTGAGCTCATTTAGATTTGCATTAACATGGTTTAAAATATGCAGCTGCAGAACTTTTTCTTGTTTTCTCAATAAAAGATATTATTGTTACCCAGATAAATTAAACTGAATGATACCAGACTGCCCATTCCCAGTACTTTGTTGAGGGTACAACGTAAATGGAACTCCAATAAATGAATAAGTAAAAAAAATGAATAAACACGAATGTAAGCTTAAAACACTCTTGTGCTTGATTGGTTGTTACTATTATTTAATGATAAAGTTTTTAATAGTCTACTACTATAACAAGAGTTTAATAAAATTTTTCTGCTCCAATAAATTTACAGTAAAACAAATGATAATGCATTAGATCTGACAATTAAAGACAATAGCCTGGCTCCAAACTACGATGTTCAGAGAGCTTGAAACAGGATCATGTACCTGAGTGACCTGTGAAATATGTAAGCTGTTCCTCACACCCTCCCTCCCAGCGGATCCTGACACGTTATTCACCTGGGTGACATACAGCTGCTCCCACTGCTTTACAATCCATTTTCTTTATTACAGGAAGGAAAGCTTGTTTTTCTTTTCGTTTTTTAAAATCCTGCACCTCAGACATTACGCATTCTTTCTCTAAGTTTAGTGGACATTCTGTCAGCTGAAATTATAAGATGTACGGCCTCCAGAGCACATGAGGCTGTGAGAGAGTCATCTGTGCAGTCAGCATCTGATTTCACGGTGCTTTGTGCACTTTGCTCCCAAACAAGAGCAGACAAACTACAGCTACAGCCAGGTGATGGAAGTACTATCCAGCTGTACAGTTGTGTAACAGGGCGAGCCCCACAGCTTCGGCAAGCTGCCACCACAAATTTGACTGTCTCAGTTTTCCACAGTTTTAATTCTTCAGTGGCCTCGCTGTGGTCCCATTTTTCTTACCAGCAGACTGCAACCACCAAGGACCAGCAGTGACTGTACATACACCTTGAAAGTAGCAGTTCTAATTCAAATTTACTGCCCTCTACGTGTACGCTTATCATTTTTATTTCAATGTGTATATGTGGCGGATTAGAAACCAAACAGTGCACATCATTTCTGTACTTACTTAAAGTCCCCTTTCACTCAAATGTGTTGTTTTGTTCTTACAGCGCTACAATTTCAATTATCAGACTCTTTTTTCCAAAGGGACCTATATCTACGAGTTGATATGACACAAGCAGGGATCCAGTCAGCAGATTACCATTTAAGTAGGCACCATAAAGCTCAGTTGAGACTGATAGGATGAAGGTGCCAACAAGCAATGAGCAGGGGCAATGCACTGAGTTCTTAGAAGCAGATTTCTTTTTTATTTCCATGTGCAGAGGTGTTCACAGAAATGTTGGGTCTTTAGTATTTTTTTAAAGATTGAGTGGGACTCTGTGAATCAAACACAGTTTAGTAACATGGTCCACCACCAGGGGACTACACAACACTTACCTACTCACCTACTTTACCTACAGAAGACTACCTGGTGACTTAGGGCCCTGTTGTGCTGGTAATACCAGACACCTTTCATTGGCAGAGTGTAGTGAGCGGGGAGGAGAGTACACCTGAATGAGGGAGTTTGTTTAGGTGGGAACTTGATGCAGGCATCAACTGGGAGCCAGTGGAGTCAAGATAGCAAATTTGCTGTGGCCCAGATCCAACCCACACCCGACACTTTCGGCACTTTCATCCAGCTCACGTACTGCGTGGAATGATGGCACTTGGGCGGACCACATCTGTTTACCAGATCTGAGCCACAAGAAAGCCATAGCAATCCCGTATGTCAACCAAGAAAAAACAGATGAACCAGAACTGGCCCACATCCTGAGTACACATACCACAACAGCACCATATCTTTACCAAAAAAAGGCCCATATTTGATTTTGGATATTTGGGCCGTATTTGCTATTTTATATGTGGGCCATTTCAGGTTCACATCCATTTTGTTCAAGCCAGAAGAAGACCAGCAGTGCCACATCATTGCCTGAAGTAGCTCACTTCTGTATGCTATCTGAGAGGGATGTGAACAGTGGTGTGATGTGTTGCTCTGAGCTGCTTGAAGACCAGATGTGGCGCCACATTCTGGATCATCTGCAGAGGTTTGAACTTGTATGTATGCAGAGAGACCTGCTGGTAAGGAATTGATAGGAGTGTTATTACAAGAACCTGTACCTAGAATTGTGCGGCATGCTCCAACAGGTAGAGTCTGATCTTCCTGTTGTACAGGGAAAATTGACATGGCTGAGTAATCGAGGCAACGTAAAACTTAAAGGTTAGTTGGTCATGAATCATAACACCCAGGTTTCGGGCAGATTTTACGAGAATGGGTTGAGTTGATTCAAGCTGTTTTTGTATAAAGGAACACTCTGGGATGACAAGGAGCTCAGTCTTAGGGAGGTAAAGGTTCTTGTTACTACAGTTGGATTGTTAAGCTTCACTGTGCAGAATCATTTATATGCAGAGCCTGACACTGCAAGACTGTTTTCATATTCATCCTGAAGGGGGGAAAGTTCCTCTGTGCTCATCACAAATTAGTGTTTAAGGGGCATCCTGATCCAATAGCAAATTTAAATGAGTGTGATGGGGAAACCTGAAGCCTCCAGTGCACATAAACTGAGAAGGAACACGTTATACACCTTATTTCTGAAATGAAATATATTTGCATATTCATAGATATGTTTTAATTAGGGGGAACAATAGATGTCATTTTATAATAATGGTATAATTTTAGTAATTATAATTTTTTAATTTTTAAAAATTTAAAAAACAGCAGAAAAAAAGGCAGAATTAGTGGATCAGTCAGAGACCAGCTGCTTGATAGTGTACTATTTTCGTGATACATTTTGTAGTTTTATTTCATTTCTTTGTCCTTTGTCTTTGTTGTGCATTTAAACAAAAATAACTGGTAGGGGTGGGAAGCCAGTGAGGGATAACGCTGCAGTCGCACATGTCTGCCGACTTACTGCCCAGACCAGCAATAAGATTAGCTGTGACATGGTGGCTCAAAAAAGAAGAAAAAAACAACTAGCTGCATATGAACTACCTCTCCAGTAAACAAAGACAAAACGCACCAAATACTTTAAGAAGACATAAATGTGACATGTTAGTTTTCTAACTTTTCACTAAAACCTCAACTGCACTGTTAAGTCAGATAACATCACTAAATGGACAGCCACCCCAGCAAATCAGAGCCGATTGTAATAAACAGAAATAGCAGCAACTTAGTGTTAACAGTTCCTGCTAAAAAAAATACTGATTTGAATTTATTCTCATAAGGTTACCTGTCTCAAGGACAGCAGGTTTATATTCCTGCTCGGTCATACTGATGATGCTTCTATAGACACAAAAGTAAAGACCTCAGGAAGGACTGAACGTAAAACACAGCTTCATCTTCTATCGTCGCCCAATGTCACATAAAGAAATTTGAAGTGCTTATTACCCAGGGGACAGAGTGAGCATGAAAAGATGCTAATTAAAGAATAACTCACATCATGTGTTGGAAACTGTTGACAACAGAGGATGGCTTGACTAAAGCCCCAGTCTACCTTCACCTTCCTACACACACACACATACTCATACACACACAAAGCAGTGACTCAGCCCTCCTTTGGGTCCTTTTGCTTCGAAGACCGCCCTTTGGGTCCTTCAACTGCCAAGCTGATCTCTCTCTCTCTCTCTCTCTCTCTCTCTCTCTCTCTCTCTCTCTCTCTCTCTCTCTCTCTCTCTCTCTCTCTCTCTCTCACTCTCTTTCTCTCTCACACACACACACACATACACACAACACCTGTCTGTTTGTTAATCCCCGTCTTGTATCTGTGCAACTGTAAGGCAATCAATGTCTATATTTATGTGTGTGTGTGTGTGTGTGTGTGTGTGTGTGTGTGTGTGTGTGTGTGTGTGTGTGTGTGTGTGTGTGTGTGTGTGTGTGTGTGTGCGCGTGCGTGTGTGTGTATGTGTGTGTCCGCCTGGCAACCAGCTCTCTCATCTCCATATAAATGGCCTAAGGGAGAGAGGATGATTTCTATTTAAATGTGAGTGTGTCTTAATGTGTATAGTGGCTATTCTGGGAACAGGCCACTACTATCATACAGTCCAATCATGCACAAAAACAAAATCATCATCACAAGACATCCATGAGGGCTGCGTGTGTGTGTGTGTGTGTGTATGTGTCTGTGCGTGCGTGTCAATGTTAAAGAGATTTGCATGATGTTTGGAATGAGTGGAGAGCTAATGTATCGTTTTACTGCTGAGTATCAGTTAACACTGCAAGGCTCGCTGACTGTAACGTTTTACAGAACAGGTTACATGTGGCTTACACACATTCACACTACAGATAACTTTTTTTGTGTCTGTCCCATCTAAATACCATCCAGGCTCCATCCTATCACCAAGATAAGAATTTGCTGGTAGCAGACAAGATAACAGCCAGCACTGCTCATTAACTCCAGACAACAAAGCATACATTCTTGTCATGTCTCAGCACATGGATTCAGAAAATGTTATCTGTAGGTGAATTTTTCTTTGTTGCCAAAGCTGTTGTTATTGGAATCTTCTCATAAGATTATGTTGGTCAATTTAAAATAAATTTCATCCTAAACGTGCTTATCTTGTGTTCACAAGTACCTCAGCTTCCTTAAACTATAGAGCCTCTTCAGTCCCATTAAAGTGGCTATAATCAATATTTTTTTATGAACGTAAAATATAAATCCAAGTATCAACTGACAATGTGTGAGAGGCATTGCTCATAGTGATGCACATACAATTGTGAGAATTAAGGAGCTTTAAAATTAGTTTCAGCTCATTGTTTTTCTGTTGCAACTTTACTCTTTTGTTCTGTTCACTCTCACTGCTTTCATAATGTTGTTTTCAGCCACAGCACTTACTCACCCTCTCCAGACATGTTTTAAGATGCACATAAAATATTCTAGGTCGACTTTGAATAATAATGTGTGTCTGATATGGTTTTTCAAATAAATTCAATTACCCTGTTAAAATCATTACATCGTCTCCTTCTCCCTCATTAAAAATTTCAGAATCTATGAATTTCAGTAAAGTATGTTTATTGCACGGGTGTCCCTTCCTCTTTTTAATATGTGGCTACTTCGCCATCGCACTTGTCACAAGGACTACTCAGTTGTACAAGAGAGAGAGTGTTTTTGATGATAATCTATGAATATGCAAATATTTCATGTTTCAAATGTTTAACTGTAAGATACAAGATGTCCCCTACTTCATTGTAAAGTCAGTTCTCAGTATGTGTGCACTGGAAGCTTCAGGTTTTCACATCACACTTGTATAAGGTAAATATTGGATCAGGATTGGTTTCCAAACAATGTGTGATGTCACAAATCATGCTCATAGCCCCACCCCCTGCTTTCAGTGAGCAAAGACAAACTTCACATCCTCAGCAGGTGAATGTGACAACAAGCTTCTACTATCAAACTCTGCACATGCATCATTCTACACAGTGAAGCTCAAACCTTCAACTGTAGGAACAAGAAGAAAAAACGTATTTTTGATGCCGATGTTTAGCTAATTAGCTTTAAACAGAAAGTACAGGTGATGCTGAGTCATAAACCAAAGTATTAGGGAAAATCAAAGCATTCAGTGGGATTCATCCTGTGGGGACCATGAAGTGTCTGTATAAGAATTCAATCCATCAAATAGACGAACTGGCATTGCCATCCACACAGCCGCCCCCCCACAAATAGAGCCATTTTTTAAGACATTTAAACAGAAGAGTTCAAATGTAAATTCATGAAGAAGTCTGCACTATGGATGCTGAAGTCAACAATCTATTTAGCAGATTTCATATTCCTGTGTCTCCTGCTGTATATCTCTGTCTCTCCATCTCTCTGCCTCTCCCTTTATTCGCGCTTTCTTTCTGTTCCCTGCCGTTTGCCTCTCAGTCATTTCAGATAACAAGGAGGAATTTTTCTGTTTCTCTCTCTTTCTTTATCTCTCAGCTCGTTGCATCTCAATCACTGCTCTCTTCTGCCCCTGAGTAGTAAAACCGTTTTAAATTAATATTAGTCCTCAAATGTGTGGAGAAAGCCAATGAGCCACATCTACATGTTCTCATGAGGCTGACATCAGAAATAATGAGCACTGTGTGAAGGTCACTGTGTATGTGTGTGTGTGTGTGTGTGTGTGTGTGTGTGTGTGTGTGTGTGTGTGTGTGTGTGTGTGTGTGTGTGTGTGTGTTTCTCTCTGTGACTCACTCTAAATCTGGATGTGTGACCCAGAAAACTATCCATAACGCATATTTTATCTTGTGTCTATATGACTCTATGAATTTTTGTTCATAATTTAGCTGTACCATTTGTCACTGTCATGGTGGCTGACAAAATCATGTTAACACTTCACATCTCATATCGATATTTTGCATACAATATATTTTAATTGTTAATATGATAGAAAATATAATTTTTGGTCTATTTGGGGTTCTATTTCTTGTTGAGATCTATAACAGGTTTAAATTAATGTTAGTCCTGAAAAGTGTGAAGAATGCCGGTGAGTCACATCCACGTGTTCTCAAGGTGATTACGTCAGAAATAATACGCTCTGTGTGAAGGTCACTGTGAGCATGTACAGTATGCCTCTGTGTGTGTGTGTGTGTGTGTGTGTGTGTGTGTGTGTGTGTGTTTGCACTATCTCTCTTACCCTTTTGTTAACATGCAAATCCAGGTGAGTCAATCAGCCGTCATAGGGTAGTATCACTTGTCACTGCTTGTATGCCGTCACAGTACAGACAGACAACTTTAAAGAAAACCTGCCTGGTATTTCACACATTAAACGAGAATAAATTATAAATCAGCCTGACCTCGGCCGCAGATTTCCATGAAACTCACTCAACCCTTTTTCAAGCCAACCTTGTCTGTTGAATTTCTGAATATTAGGTAACATGCGATAAAAATATCCTTTGGGATCATCTTGAATGTACTATTTACTGATGGAAATGTGGTGACAACTCACAGCCGTGTCTGACATGGATCACAGCTGATATTTGCAGAACAGCAATGTGCAGTGAAAAAAGAACCGGAGCTTCCAAAAACCACAGAGGCATCATGGGACTGTACAGTGCCTCTGCTCACTTATTTCTGAGTTTCTTGACAGGATTGAAACTTGACAAAATACACAGAGATAAATCTATTAGATGTTAAGCGCATCCTCTCTTCTTCTGCTCTGAGGCTTGCATGATGCCAAGTTGTACATATCTCCGTCAGCAAGCACAGCAGCCTCTCAGAGATGCAAATGCCAGTCATCCATAATCTAAAGTTTATTTAAAAAAAAATTGAACTCATTATACTTTCCACTGACATAATCATTTTTCCTCTGCTACCTCCCAGATTGGGAAATCTATCCTGAAACAAAATGCACCAAGCGCTCACAGAAGATAAATAAAACTGCAATGAAAGACACATACACTGTCTAAAACATTTGATATGCAAATTCATGTCTTAGGTTCAACTTTACTGCAATGAATTAGCAGCCATTTCATAGATGTCATAAATGTGTTTATTTCTCCTACAAACAGCAAATCTCCCACTTTCCTTCGGAGAAATACAGGGGTGCCATCTTGTGCACTGCTGGTATAATCTGCGGGGACATCTGTATCAGTCTCCAGAGTAACAAGTCTGTCAAGTGTTCTATTTATTGCGCTCGCCTGAAGATAACTTATGCTTTGTTTGGGGCACAGCCACCGTGACTTTGTTTTCCAGACAGAAGCATTTTGAATGTAAATGGGATTTTGTGTAAACAACAAATAAATCAATAACCTGACTCCGTTAGTCTTTCAATGTACAGCATAACAGTGGAAGAGTATAGACTAGCCTAAATGAAGGTCTGAGACATCCAAAACCAATCAATTTTACAACAGCTTTGCTTTCACATTTCATATCGTACACACTTTCTGAATATACAGATGCGCGGAGGAAGAAAATCATGGTTTATTATAATACAAGTGTGAAATGAAAACTGCCATTCCCCTCATATAAACACAATATAAATGGTTATCTTTCTACTTGTGTTTACTTTTCATGAGGCTAGACAGTTGAACATTTATTTGTCCACTCTATGAATGTAAAGTGATGGCAGTAAAGAGTAGATAGCTGGAACATTCCAGCATTGATCAGTTACCATCATGAAAAATGCATTTAATGGTGCCTATTTCAGTCAAATGTGCAGTCAGAACTGATTAATTGTGCTGAATTGACATTCACATTGCGCCACCTTGATATACAACACTGTGAGAAAAGAAGAACTCCCGCATGTATTTTTTTTTCTGAATAAAATGACAAATGAAGATAAAACAAACTTCAGCAGAGTGAGAACTGAGGTAAATCCCAAAGCTGTTAAAACAAGAGGAAGTGGTTTATTTAATGAAACAACTCACTAAAGAAATATTACAAGTTAATCCAGGAAACAATACTTTTGCATGATCTACAGTATATGTACACTTAGTATCACCTACTGTGAAAGACAAACCTTTGGGTTTATACAAGTTTTACAAAAGTTTCTGGCCACCAAGGTCTAGGGGCTGAAAAACCACTCACACCATTCAACTTTTGGTGCCAGAGTTCCAATATATAATTTATGAGAGGAAGCTATGGTTCAACTCCAGATGTCCAGGGCTTCAGAGATCACGATCCCCTTAAAGGACCAAACTCAGCCAGTCAAGCAGCTGGATGCTGAATGTGTAAAGAATTTCAACAGTTTGACATGCAGCCGTTTGAATACCAATCTTTTAAAACCATCTCTAAAAACGAGAGGAGAGAAAGAGACTTTGAGAAAAAAAAAAAACCTAATCAATAACACAAAGTTTGATGCAGTTTCCTACAGGACAAGACCATGTGGAAAAAAGCATTAAGTGTATCTTTCATCAGACAAGATGGGGGCAGGTCAAAAGCGAAAAGTCAAACAGAAGTTTAAAGTTCAGAAATTCACTAACTCCATGAGCAGGACGTTCTTCATGCGAGAAGGTGGGGGAAAGCAAAGTCAGATGTCAAACTACTCCTAGTTAAAGCAACATAGAGATTGCTCCCAGGATTGCCGAAGGTACCAAACTAGCTTTTGCTCTTGCGTCCCTTAGCTGGAGAGCTGCTGCTGCTTCTCTTGCTTGGTGCTGGCAGCTTGCTCATTTTGTCCTTCAGGCCTTTTAAGCTGTACAGCCTGCTGAAGCTGAAGCCAAATGGACCCTTTCCTGCCTCCTGGCCATTTGCTTCCTGTGCTGATACTGTCTGGTTCTGGGGAAGAGGCTGTTGCATGTTTGATTGTGTTTGGAGAGAGGCCGCGCTGGGTTTCGGCTGAGGATGTTGGTTCTGCTTCTTGCCCTGCGCTGCTGGATGCTGTTGAGATGGGGGGCTCTGCTGGCTCTGGGAGGCCTCAGCGTGCTTAGGGGCAGCCGCTAGTGGAGGGGCTGGTTTGAATGGTGGTCTGTGAGGAGATGAGGTATCATCCACGACTTTACTGTGGAGTGCCTTGCTTTCTGCCTGGTTCAGCGGTCGGCTTGCCTTAGGACGACGTCCCAAAGACTGGGGGGCTGAATGGGATCTGGATAGCTGACCTGATCGCAGAGAGGAAGATGCGCCACTGTCCTGCTGCTGCTCCTTTGCTCGTGGAGGCTTGGCAAGACTATGCAAAGACTGGGAGAAGAGAAGAGAAGGATCAATAAATTGGACTAAGGTTTATAGTAACACATACCACTTATTGTATTTAATCTCATCTACAATGCAGTGTAAATGTTTTACACTCACAAATGCAGTGCTGAGTGACATAACAGCATTGTTGCAAATGGAAGAGAGGTACTAGGGTGCAAAAGTGAGATCTGCTTTATTGTCCCTTCTGTTAATATTACATGACTGAACTGAGGTAAAACACGCCAACAACACCTCACTGACTTGAAGAGACTATTGTTAGATAAAAAGCAGCAGACTCAGGTTAACAGTGAGTGAGTTAAACTACGGCAATAAATGTGAAAATATCAATCTTTAACCAATTCATTAATATTGTATCAGCGAGAGTGCGCGTACTTCATTAAAAGTAAGTCACTTCAATTCACACACAGTCTCCTTGTTCAATAATGAACAAGTGTTGTGTGTTTCAACTTAATGCTGCTCGGCTGGTGCATACTCAACAGACCTAGACACCCCCACACATATATAGAGAGATAACCACACTTCACCTCTGAGATGCATTTACAAAGGTACGTTTAAAGACACAAAGACTGACTTTGTTAAATATTTGAAACACATTCAGTGACACCTCAGTGAAACTTCAGCATCTGACATTTTGCAGCAAGGTGATTTAATTTTGTACCAGCCTACTGCTAATATTGTATTGTCAATACTTGTATTTTATTAGTCTGTTTACCACACAGGTAATTTGGGGTTAATACAGTGAAACAAAGGCTAGAATGACTCAAAATGTATAAGAAATAAGTAATATTTATGAGCTTTTTGATCAAATTTCTCATATATATTATAAATCCATTATAATTTTGTCATCCTGTTTGTCTTGTCTGTATTTCTGTAATTTGTGTTTTATTCTATACACACATCTATTGCATATGTGTCCATCCTGGGAGCAGGTTGGACACATATGCTCTTCTGTTGCTCTTCCTGAGGTTTCTTCCATTTGTTTTCCTTATTCAAAGGATTGCTGTACAGGTTGTAAAGCCCCCTCAGGTAAATTTGTGATTTGTGATATTGGGCTATACAAATAATACTGACATCACCTGAGCTTCAAGAGGAACATATTAATTATAAAATTAGATTTAAAAGACACATAACATGCGTCAAACTTGTGGCTTGTGTCATGTAAACTTATTTAATTAATTTTACTAAAAAGTTAGAAAAAGTTCCAGTAAACCCAAACTATATCAATTTTTAAATCTAATATAAACATTATTACACCCTTTGTTATGGTGCAGGTGTGGTGAAATACCAGAATCAATTATGAATTGAGATGCATTTTCTGCTCTTCAGTTTGTCAGAAATAATTTCATTCTTCCAGTTAATTTTACACAAATTCATGTTCATTTTCACTGCCAACATAAAACATATTTACAAATGTCTGTAGGTTTAATGTGGAAAATGTTTCATGTAAAAATGCTGATTGATGAAACTTAATGTTACAAACATATCACATTAATATGAACTAAAACACCATTTCCCCCTTTAACTGAATGCAATGGTCCTTTCAAAAAGGGGCTAAACTATCACTGGTGTAAAAATAAAAAGGTGCACATTATTTTGGTTCCATTATCCTATATTGTGGTTTTTATATGTCAATCAAGTGATAATTTTGTGACGAGTAATTTTGAATATAAAGATGAAAACATCTGCTGTCTTACTGTTCGTACCTTCTGCCCCTCAGCCCCTCTGGTTGATCGGGGTCTGTCCCTCCTCTCCACACTGCTGGGTCTAAGCGCCACTTTGTCAGATTTCTCTCCCTCAAAGGAGACTTTGTCTAGTTTAAGGTCACCTGTGGACAATCGCTTTGGCTCTGTTCCCCCATGGGTTGATTCTCCTGCAGTCAGTCCTCTGTCGACAAGTGTCTCTGCTGTAGACTTGTTCAGTGCCCTCTTTCTCTTGGGGGCTTGGGATTGAGCCTCCTTCTCTTTTTCTACTGTCTGTGTCAAATCTTTACCTTGTATTAAATGGCCTGCTGTTTTCTTAGCGTCCACACTGCCTCTCCTCTGTTTCACTTGGAAATCTTGTTCTGTCCTGTAACTCCTCTCTGCCAGACTCCCCTTGTCATCCTGCTTTCTCATGCTGTCATCGTGGTCATGGAACGGGGAGTCACTGCATTCGTAATACTCCTCTGAAGTGGAGGAAGGAGTGGAGTCCTCCCTCGGTGAGAAATACCCGTCACTCACGTCAGGTGTAGGTGTTCGAAAGTCAGGAGTGTAGGGTCGCAAATCCGGAGTGTTTGTTCGTGAGCTTGAGGTGGACATGCATGTCAGAAATCCGTCAGGAGTTGGAGCATGTACGAGAGTAGTGGGTGATTCTATCTCAGGTGCCTGTGAACGCAAGTCTGGCACAGACATGTCGGACAGGCGTAATCGCAGGGGTTTCTCAGGTGTGTGTGTGCTTTCCGGTGCTTTGGTTGTTTGTTGCGGTGCTTGAGAGGTGTCTTGTGTGTTATTCTTTTTGGTATTTGGCGTACCATCTAAAGGCTCTGATGTGACACTTGAATTTCCTTGTTGATCGTATGTGTCTACAGCAGATCTGTTACCCGTGCTCTCTTCGGTTACATGTGGCTTATGTGTGGCGGGAACAGGACTGTCGGTCAGAGCTTTGAAGTCCATAATCTCTGATACACCCACATCCAGTAGATTCAATTCACAATATGATACTCTCTGAGGTTCATTTGCTCTAGCAAGGTATATTTTGTGCTGCGTCATGTTTTCACTTTCTTCATTTGGCACTTTAGCAAGCTCACAGCCAGTCAGCAGTTTTGCTGTGGCCTTGGTTTCTGTCTGAGCTGTGGCTAGGCAGTCTGTCTCTGGCATCTTTAGGGTTATATTGCAGTCTGTTGACATCAAAATATTGGGCTCAACTT
Source organism: Scomber scombrus (assembly GCF_963691925.1). Classification (NCBI taxonomy): domain Eukaryota; kingdom Metazoa; phylum Chordata; class Actinopteri; order Scombriformes; family Scombridae; genus Scomber; species Scomber scombrus. The sequence goes on from NC_084987.1 coordinate 18,441,449, forward strand.
CTCTTGAAATAAATTCTGCCGTTGGTGAATCAATAATCAAAACATCTGACTCGGTTTGTAGTTTGGTTGCAGCCACCATTTGGGTTTCTGCTCTGTCATTATTTATTCCAACTGCTTCCTCAACCTTTGTCTCTGGAGAAGTTTCACTCTGTTTCTGTTGTTCAGTTTCTCTGAGATTTCCTGCATTCTCATTATCTTTTTGTTCTCCTGTATTGCTACCACCATTTTCCAGCATTTCAAGGACAGACTCTTTTTCTGCCGGTATCTGCACCACAGTCTCTACTGCAGGCTCACTGTGGGCTACTTGCGGCCCCGTTGTTGCCATGCTTTGAGGTCTCTTAACAATACTGATCTTTGGCAGGTCCAGGACATTGCTGCCATCTTTGATAACCAGCTGGACAGTGCGAGGTTTAGGGATGGGAGGGGTTAAGATTGGAGAAGATGTAGAAGAAGAAGGAAGGAGAGTTGTAGAGGAAGAAGTAAGAGGAGGAGGAAGAGAGGAAGTGGAGCTGATGGAGGGCAAAGGAGTGCAGGGATTGGTAGCCATGCTTGAGTGCACTGTAGTAATGGGGATGCAGTTATTTTCGGATTCGGAGGTGGAACTGACAGACTGAGAATGCACAGCAGCAACTGAGGAAGAAGAAATATGGCCATGGGCGGCAGGATTTTGCCTGTTAGGAGTAATTTCAGAGGAGCTTTGAAGCGGCGTGTGAACAGCTTGTGTGTGTGAATCTGTTTGTGGCAGCCCTAGCTTTGTTTGTGTTTGTTCTTCTGCATTTGAGTTTGAGTCAGTTGGGTTACTAAGTTGAGAGGTTTGTGTACTGTCCGACTCCTGGGTGTAAGTCCTGTCTACAACAGCACTTTGTGTGTTTAAACAAGTCTCAGTTTGTGCTTCTCCTTTGTTGGCGTTTGATTCAGGTAGGGAGTCTGGCTCTGGACTGTTTGTGGTGACAGTTTGTGAAGGTCTCTCAGTGTTTAGAGTGGACACCTTGGATTGAGGAGGTGTGTGTGAGTTGATATGAGATGTACTGCGGTTATCTGCGTCTTGGTTGGTGGGTGTGTTTGCATGCAGATTGTGTGTCTCAGTGTTGAGAGACTCACCTTTGACAGGTCCAGATGTAGTAGATTTTTGTTCAGATTCCTCTGCTTTAGTTTGGATGTCTACATTGAGTCCTACATTGAGTTGTGTTGGCTGTGGTCTGTTAACTACAGGCTCTTCAACTTTGTTTGATTCTTGTGTTGGCTGGGATTTATTCATCTCCTCGTGTCTACCTGTGGACTGCCTCGGCTTTGCGACCCCTGGCAGGGTTTCCTTGGGCAAACTGAGTGGACTGCTAAACCTGATTGCTTGACTGGTTTCAAACATCTGTGAGCGCTGCAGGCCAACTTGAATTGGTTTGCTGGTATCCCGAACGTTAATGAACCCAATTACATCACTGGGGGGGTCTGGCTCTGGCCAGGTTGGCACATATGAGATCAAACATGCCTTCTCAAGATTGGTAAGTCCAGGATGGAGGGGAGGAGCTTCCTGTATGGCTTCTTTATGAGCCCTCCTCTGTCCCTTCTTCTTGGTTTCTTGGGACTCCTTAGGGTTGTTGTCACTAGCAGAGGGGGCAGGGGTTGAGCTGGAGGTGCCTGCAGAAATAAGGGCATACATGGGACTGTACAGTTTTCGAGCAATCTCAGCAGAAGGAGGGGCAACAGTGGCTAGCTGAGGGACAGGCTCTGGTTCAGGTTCAGGCTCTGTGGCAACCTGCCGGAGGTCAACAGAGCTGGAGCTTGTGTAAAGGAAGCAAAACAGTCGGTCAAAGGTTTCCACCGCCTGGCCTGTAACCACAGTGATAAGATTTCTGTCCAACCGTGATGACATCCAGGTGAAACTACAGAACACAAAGAAAATACAAAGTTAGACAACTTTAAACTAGACATTGCAAAACAAACACTGCCAAGAAAACTGACATTATGTTAAAGCCCTGACTATTAGCTTCATGGATTTCTGAAATGCCAAGACACCAACTCATGGGGCGTAGTCTTCAATTAGTCATTGGCTGCAATGGTTTTTTAATAATATAAATCATGATGACTTTATTTTTTTATTTAATATTTATTTGTCCAACTACTTTCTGCACTCTTAAATTGGGAAAAATGAACAAAAAGCATGTCTGATGTTGATGTAAACACCCTCAAATTAAAGGTTTAACTTAAGTGCAGATCCTAAAGTACTCTAAGTGTGTCGTTGTTCAGCTACTTTGGGACTATTACTGCAACTGTAATTATTTATCTGACATGATACATTTGCAACCTGTTAGTCAAGTATGTAGAGTAGGTAACTGAAAGACACAGAACATTCTTTATTCATATCTTTACACACCACACAAAGAGAGGTGGAGTCCACAGAGATAATCTGTCTTTCTTACTTTATCCCTTACTCACACTCTCATGACAAAAACACACATAAAGTCCACTAACCTGTATGAGCCAGACACAGCTTTGTCTCCGTCGATGAACATGAATCTGTGTCCCATTCGCCCTTTGACCTTAGTGCAGGATCGAGTGTAGAACTCTGCTCCGTCTGAGCAGCGTACACGAAGGTTCTGTGACACAAACAAACACAAAGAGTAAAGGTCATGACTCCTCCAGATTTAGAACAAACTACCTAACCTGTTGTATTTCCATGTAACATTGTGGAATTCAATATTTTGAGTCAAGAAAAGAGCAAATTAATCTGATATTACAATCACAACATATATTTATAATACCTGATGTCAAGTAGAAACAGAATGAAAGACACAACCTTATTATCCTCTTTGAATATTTATTCGCTGACTGGTGGTCAGGGTGTATGCTAATAAATCAGAGACACTCCATATGCTCTTATCAGCCCTACTGAGAGTCCATTGCGAGCAATGCATAGTTTAAAAAGCATGATCACAATCAATTGTGTGGTATAAATTAGGCAGACAGATACCAGGTAAGACATGCATGCATGCATGCATGTGATGAATTTTGCTTGTGCACATCTAACAGAATAACTCCAGCCTTAATATGTCAAAATATGTCCCAACTGCATGTTAGGATGGCTTTTGATTAAATCCCTATAGCTATACATAGGCAATAGGAGCAGTAGTGTTCCACTTGCTACCCTTAATCTGAGCCGGCCACTGCACATAACAGAATAACACACAGCACAGCCAATTCAATTTTGCACAACCAGCAACATGTTGATGGCCAAGGATTCTAATTCAATCTCTCATCTTGCTGTTACTTGATTTAAGTGCTACATTTGACACTGTAGGCCACTCCGTTCTCTTGAATTATCTTTGTTGATGCTTCCCTGTTTCGCCTGTGTGTTTCTGATAGATCGCACAATTTGGTAAAAAGTAAAATACATAAGAATTTAGAAGTGCTGGACACGCAGGTAGTCAAGTGGTTAAGAGCGCATGCCGTATACGCAGCGGACCCCCAGTTTGAATCCCGGAGAGCGGACCATTGCTGCATGTCATATAATGAATATCCAGAATACTAAAGCTGTATCCCAATTCAGGGACTGGATCCTAAAAAAGTCAAAAGCTAGTTCAATTGAGATTGCACATTTTTTGGCTGGAATTTGGAGAACATGGTATACCACAATAAATGATTGTCCACAGTTGTTTACTGGACTTTTTGCTGGAAACACCATGTGATGATTGTTTACAAGACGTTTGGTTTATGTTGGTGATCAGTCACTGGCACATACAGCAGCCCTGTAAATAATGGCCATAAATGCCACATTTTATTCTCATTAGCAGCCTGGTTATGTTGTTGCAGTAATTATAGAATGTTACGGATAAATTATGTTTATATGGGTATATTTACAATTAACCTGGTACAGTGTTTGGCAGTTGTCTCACTGTTTGAGGTCACCTTGGTGATAAACTACAGAGGTTTGACTAAATGACTTGACCACGGGCCACAGACACAAAATTATATTGTTTTTTGTGAATTTATACCAAAACGATTTCATTTAGGGAGGAGCACAGGCTCAACCTGGTCTCCAGGTCCTTTGAAGGACATAACTTGGTCTATTGGGCAGATCAGTTCCTGAACTGGGACGCAGACAACATTTTTTAGAACCAGTTGTCTTAATGCAGCAGATTATTCCTGGCAAGCATTGCTTCTTTCACAGTAGAAACACTTGTTTTCTTCCCTCTATGGGCCCACCCTTCACTTTCTCCTTCCTTCAGTGCATTCCTTTGGTTTACTGGCAGATTAAATCAGCAAATTACATTTCTGTGTGTGGGTTTTCAGCCTTAAGATGTGGGTGATGAGCCCTTAGCTGTTCCAGTAGAAATACAACCAACTTACAGAGCTGTAATTACAGTGAAACTACCACACTGAAGAACATCCCAATAACTGAGACAATAGGGACTATTATATACTTAACCACCTCTCAGTGCACATTTGACAGTGTGAGGGGTCCCTGCAATAGAGCTGTAACATATCCAGCAACTTCCTTAGACAACTAAAGACTGAGAAGAATCTGGCACCTCTTTGCCTATGTCAACTTATCACACTCATCTGTTCCTCCCCCCATTCTGTCTTTTCACTCCTCAACCTACTCCTTCTTGTCACTTACAAAAAAAAATAAAAATCCTGTCATCAAGCTGTCACACCTGTCTTCTCCCCTTTCTGCCAGACATCCTCTCATTCTGCAATCCAGGCTCTGCTCCAGGACAGTCCTGTCACTTTCAGAGATTGTCCCCCTCCTCACTGTTTGTGGTCACAACTGCCACTTATATAGTTGAACCGTGACACTGATACCACCTGAACCACAGTGATAAGCTTCTGTCAGTGTCTGACATTAAAGGACACAGGACCATCTATACCATAAATGGTTAATCACTTTTCTTAGGTAGAATAGGCTCTGCTCCTGAGGGCTGCTCCCTAATGAATTAGATACACATTGTAGGATTTAGCATGGAGCAGAATTCGTCAGGTGTGCTACAATTATGTTCAAACCTTTCTGTTAGAATTGTAGCATACTTCACAAAAATAAGAAACTGTTCTCTGAGCTGTTCTGATATCAAAAATTTGACACATTTAAATGTAGTCTAACTCCAGGCTAAATGTGCAGCTGTATTTCTGTGGCCAGGAATGCACTAGGTATCATTAAAAAAAACTTGAGTGGGAGAAAAAGAAACCGGATTGAGACATTCCTGAGAATGTCAGTAAGAAGCAACAAAATGAAGACAGACACCATGAGAATAAATCATGTATTAAAAAAAGCTAACTTACTAAAACATCCTAGTTAGCTTGTCATGTGTAACTCTCATGTGCCATATAAACATATGTGTATGCTTTTGAGACACAAACAGCCACATGAGACTGTGGCACTGTCTGCTGTTTTGCTTGTAATCCAGATCCAGATGGTACTGACACTCTGTCAGGCTCCTACTGCTTTTGTGTTTCCTTTTAGTTTCTCTGAGGCATAAAACTGGCAGAGGGGAGTTTGTGTGTGTGGTACATGAAAGGGTGTGTGTGTGTTCTGTGTTTATATACCTGTATAAAGAATCTGTATCCGACAGACATACATTCTATCAACATCTCTAGAAATTGATCCTTGTCTACTAAATGCTGCATCTTCTGTTGTCAGTCCTGCCTTCCACATACTGGCCCTTATATATACATATAAAGTAAATACTACTTTAATCACACACATTTTGGGGAAATTCTCCAACCCTGTTTCTACCGTTTGCAGGATTTTCTAAATCTCCCCAGAAGAGAGAAAGAAAGAAAAAAACTCACAAAAGCAAGTGCGTGAAAGTATAATATGCTAACCATTTATGGTCTACTGCTGTTCTTGGGAAATAATCACACCTCATTCAAATATGTTCACTTTGGCTGACTAGTGTCAAAACAATCACGGTTTATGACTTGGCAGCTTGATCAAAAGAGAAATCATTCACTGAATACAAATTATCATTAACTCGCGTTCACATGCCCGAACAAGAACAATATTTAGTTTTTAGCTTTTACTTCTCATGCTTACCAGCCAATTTTCAACCAAAACACTTAGACTCAAAAGGAGACTGATCTGTGGTACAGTGCCAATTACACAGGTTAGCTGGTTGTTGTTTGAACTCTCTGTAGGAGAGCAAGTGAAAGGGAAGATTGGCACGTGCTTTCACTTATCCAAGTAATCTCTTAATAACTTCAATTGCTTGTCTCACTTTCACATGATAATATGGTCTAATTGTATTCTGCAATAGCACCTTCTAGATATGTTTCAGTCTCTGAGGTGATCATTTTTGTATGCATGCAGGGTTTTAATTCAAGTGTGTTCTCTGGCCTTTTCTGAACATCTGGGAATTCCCCCAGCAAACCAAAGGTCTAACACTCACTCTCTTGATCAGTGAAACATTGACATAATATGAGGTAACTAAAACAACATATCCTTAAAAAATCGATAATGAACTTATGAGCTTATTGTTCTGGTTATCATTAACTATTATTGGAGTGATAGAGCCTATATGGTGATTTTGGTTGGTCAGTCTCTCCAACAGTGTGGTTAAGTGCAAAAGTCTGACTGACTACTGACCAGATTGCCATGAAATTTGGATGAATTTTGTTATGCATGTTTTAGAGCACTTGAGTTGACCCTTTCTTTATTGTAACCATCAGGTCACAGTTTGTTACTTGTTCAAAATAAACACAGAAATTACCTTGAGGTGTCCGGCGTGCATGTTGGCCCTCTGACACATAGACAGGAAGTGAGGTAGCATTGTACCTTCCAACAGGATGTAGACAGAAACCTTCCTCTTAAAACCAGCATCTAAGAGATCTCTGAAGATGTCAACATCAGTGAAGACATCCATCACCACTGCAATCACCTGAAAACACAGACACAAATACATGCAGCTTAGATCACACAACATAGATGCACATACTCTTAATTTTGCATGCACAGCAGTACACACAGGCATTTCATTTCAATGAAGTGGAATTAAGCTTCAAGCTGCTGTCAGCATACATGCAAACATTAGGGCTTACCCTCTTCTGCCAAAACTTGTTCAACAGGTTTCAGTAAAATATGATCGCAGAAGTTTTTCAGTGCAAAACAAAATGCTGAAGACTATAATTAAGTGATGTTCAGTCTGGACACTCAAGACAGATTTGCCCATTTATTTAAACAGGACATACACTTTTGATCTGCGGTGAGACTCTGCTCAAGTGATGCTCTGGAACAATCAGAGAAAGCTGACACAGACTGACACTGAGCTCAAAGCCTCACAACAGAGCTTTAGATGCACACTGATTGAAGAATATAACATGAATGATTGAACATTCAGATTCACAACAACTAGATGCTAATACAGGAGGAGGCTGGGGAGGCAGCGGGGGATGAATTGCATTCAGAAGCTAATACAGGAGAGAGGAATGAAGTATACATTAGGGCAAACAGAAGGAATGAGTATACCACCTGGTTTATAAAGACAGCAAAAATGGATGGAATAGATCGTAAATGTGAATGATTTTGACAGGAATGAGAAGCATGATTTTCCTGCCTGCCTGAACTAAGCTGTATTTCTGCATTTTCTCCTAGGTCTCCATAACACATATATTAATTATTTTCAGTCAGTAGCTCCTCAGAAACATGCCTATAACATGTTTCCTGGCAGAAATGCACATACTCAATGCAATGCAAATATCCAGCATAACACACATGTTGCTGGAACAGTTAATGAGAGGTGCTAGTTTTAGTCCCCGATAAAGCAACTTAATCACTTTGCACTTTACTCCTGTTTGTCTCCTCTGCTCATCGGGCCGTACTCTGACCTCATACAGACAGAGCCATGGCTACTTTTGGTAACACAGTCAATATTATACAGTTAATCTTTTCAATGGGTACAGAGGTCAGAGGAAAAAGAAAGAAAAAAAACAAGGAGCTGGTAGAATTTAGAGGCAAGTGTGATTTTTACAGTGATGGGACATTCCTGACATTTACTAAGCCAAGAAACAAGAATCTCAAGAAGCAGCTGCATGGTTGAAAGAGAAAAACTATTTTCAAGTTCTCAGCTACCTTAGGGCCTATAATTAGACCTAGTTCATCCTATCATCTATGTGGCTTTGTATGTGGGGAAATAATTGTGATGACAATTCAATTTACATTAAAATTCTGAGCAGACCAGGTTTGATATTGTCCAGTAACACCTGTTGGCCAAACATACCTTTTGCGCCTGCGCAATCATTTTTCTGACAACCTCTTTAATGTGAGCCTGACCATCTAGGGGTGGCTGCGCGTACACGGTAGCGCGTGTCACCCCCCGGTAAGCATCGCTGTCCGGCCACCCCAGGTCCAGCTGTGGGATGGAGGTGTCAGACAAGTCCGGCCAGTAGTGCAGTGACAGCGGGGGGTCGTTCTCCTCGGCACCCTCCCGGAAGAGCTCCAAGCCCGGGTCATAGGGCTCCACTGCATCGGCCAAAATGTCCTGCTCCGGGTCTGAGAGGAAGCCCCGCAGGCCGCGAGCCTCCAGGTATTTGGCGAAAGCCTCGCGACCACCCCGGAGGAGAGCCTCCAACGCTAGCCGCTGGTCTTCGCAGTAGAAGAACTCCGGTTTGGACTCATGCGTCCGCGGGTTCACGTGGTTATCGTCCAGGCACTGTAACTGGGACAGAGCCATAACTGAAGCCCCAAAAGACTTAACACCTAACCTTTAAAAATCCACAAAGTTCCACGGGTAAATTCGTCTCCTAAACTTCTCCGGAGTTTGTGTAAAGAAAGTTGAATAAAAGCGCTCTAATTCCTCTTATGTGGTGTTTGACTCGAGACTTGGTACACATTACTTCACGCTGCTCCATGCATCGGTCAGCTTCGTAATTCCCGTGACCGGCCATGTCTCATTAACAGCTGTCCATTATCACCCAGTTACCAAGTAAAGGACTTGCCCGGTAAAAGAGCGCGAGAGAGAGAGTGAATGACACGCCGCTGGCTGCACCGCCCGACAGGTGTGACCCTGACAGGCAAAAACACACACCCACCCTCCCACACACAGAAACATGCACACCTTTGTCACATGATTTGTAGGATCCTCTATGCGTGCGTGTATTGAAAACTTCATTAAATCATTAGCGTGCAGAGACGTCACGTGAAACCCATAGGAGCAGTGTGCGGTTTTACCAGTTCAGTCATGTTTACTCACTCGGGCCAGGATGGGGAAGTCCAAAGGCTGTGCTTTGAAAAGATAGAAATGAAGCACATAATTGCTTTATTCAAAGACATAAAACCAGATGTTGAGATTAGGGTGGGATTAATGGGATGTAATAAACATTAACTGGAGGTGACAGAGCATAAAATGTACACTATTATGGGTCACATCATGACGTTTTTAAGTCTTTCATATTAGTTTTGATGAGCTGATGTGTCATTATGTTTAAGAGCTTTGGTTTAATTCCCAATACTTCACAATGAAAGAAGCCAAAGTCTTCACACAGACAACAGCCAAATCTAACACACAGCCTCAGGTCATAGGACAGTTATGTATCTTTCATATTTTAATAACCTTATTTGAACTGTAAATTAGTTGAAAAGAGCCTAGACTTCTGCACCTCACTTCATCAGCTAATTACAGTCGTGCATGCAGCCTGGTTTGATCTCTGCAGTTGGGTGTGATGTAATTGCACATCATTAGATGCTCCATAAGTCAGCTGGAAAAAAAGCAATTACACTTCAGACTGAAAGCTATGAGGTATTCTGCTCACTTAGTGTGTCTACATCTTTTTTGAATATACTGCTTTGCATGGAGTTCAGTGCACGTTACATGCAAATAGTAATTTGAAAGAATTACGCATAGCCCAATGTTACTTATTGGGTTTTGTGCGCTCAGATGATCTTTGTAATGTGAAATTTAACCTGTTAAACTGTAGGTGTAACAGGGTTTTTAGCAAATAATTAGTAAATAACTGTGTTTTATGTGTTGAGGAACAGGGCTTAAATTAGCTATCTGGTTCAGGTTTGCATGAGCAGCTCCGTTGCTAGAATTGAACCAAACAGATGCAGATTTACTGGCTTGAAAGATTTCCTAGAAAGCTTACAGCAGCGACAGGCAACAAAACAGCACTGCATCAAAAACCCAGTCGCCTCATTTCAATGGGACGCCGTTGACAAAAGCATAAAGGCAAAAAAATGCTAATCCCTGCTCGACTACAGCCTAAATTTAAAGCGGCATCATCTGGCAAGACCAATTAAATACTTGCAAGTGCACATTCATGACTCAGGTGACAAAAAATGAGGGGGAAGAGAGAGAGGGGGGTTGGCATGCAACACAGATTCCTGGCCATGTACTGTCGTTGCAACACCCTACATGGTACATATCTTAACCACTAGACCACCATTATGCCCGCTAGTAACTATGTTTTAATGGTGTAATTCCACAGATTACCTTGCGATTACTGCGACACAAAATGAAATGACTGTTGCTGTGATAACTTTACAGACGCATGCTGTAAGAAATGTAGTACAGTGCACCTGCCAGCGTTACCCTACCTCACTGCTGATTACCTGTTTAGTAACTTATCAGTGAATCTCTAGATGGTATCCCTCTAACTCATGACATGCACTAGAGTAGAGTTGTCCTCGATGGGAAATTTGTCTTGGGCACAGCACCGCGGTCCGTTGCTTCTCATAGAAAACACATCACAAAAACATGAGAAGCGTTTGATGCGACGCCAGACAGTTGCTTCACACAAAAGCATCTTAAAAACATAGAAGATATATTGGACACTGACAACATGCAACTGCCCATTTCATATTTGATTTATGGTTTTGCTGATTGACAGTTTGTCACTAATCATTTGATAAACTAAAATTGGCTGGTTTACAGGCTGACACTATCAGGGCCAAAACAGCCAGAAGCTATCTGTCTGTCAAACTGGTTTAACTGTTTTGTTCTATGTGCCTTAACGCCTATGAATATCCGTGATGTCACAGCCTGCACACCTTCCCCCACCGCTTGCTCTTTTCCTGTCAATCTCATTTCTACATCTGACACCGCCACCCCACCCTGCCTTCCCTTTTTTCATTGGTATTCAGCTGCTTCCTTTGTTTTTTTCGTCTCTCCCTGTCACCCCTGCGCTCTTTGCCATTCTGTTCTATATCCTGCCTCGTTTCGCTGCTATCCCGTAACTTCACTCCACTTTTCCTCCCGTTTGTCTCCGCCTGTCTCACTTTCTTGCCCTCATCTGTTATGTTTCACCATGCGTTTTGCTTTGTGGCAGCATCAGTGATGTGGAGTATGCTTATATTGCCTCACTTCTACGACACAAATATGTCAGCATGAATGTGTTGGTTTGTCTCACACATTGCAAACCACACACACACACACACACACACAGACACACATTTTCATCTATCGCACACACACTTCAAAGTGACTCAGCAGTTTTACAAAAGAGCGGAGGAAGAAAACAGCAGGACTATTTCTGGTACACCTTTAACTCCATGTCCTTTCTTCGTCTCCCTTGCTGAATGCCGCTGGTTTATTTACTGTCACTTGTCATTTGCAGTCTAGGGGAATTATAGGATGTAACCCTATTTCCTGCTCGATTTCAAATCATGACATCCTAGTGAGAGAAGCAGCACTGCATTCCTCACATAGCACCACTCCACTGACAGAGCACACAAAGTTAATAAGGTTCATAATGTATTGTGCACGCGTGTTTCCTGAATACAAGGTCTAATGCCTCTTATGACTACAAGTATTACATGACAGTGAGATCCGTCTATGCTGGCAGATACACAAGATAACCTGAGATTTTTATAATTACTGTGTGGTATCACACACTAATTACAATATTATCACCATTATCATTTAGTAACATGAAATGCCTGTCAGTGACGCCTGGTTGTCTATTTATTAGTTTATCATAGATTTTTGTTTAATAAGTCTATAAAATAAATTACAAGTTCTGAGTCAAAGGTGGAGTCTGCAAATTGCTTGATTTGTCCAACCAACTATACAAAATGCAAAGACACTTTTGTTGATTGATGACTTTAACAATGAATTGGTTATTGAAATGGTTGATTCATTTCCTGTGGGCACCTTCTGTATGCAGCAACACAAAATGCACAGAATTCACTCTGAAATGAATCTTTTGTGGCACAAAGTGTCAACTATTGAAAATACCATGAAATTGCCTTTTCAATATGTAACGTAGTTGCATTTTGTGCGTGACTTGCATTCTGTGATATGAAATGCAAGAAATGACCAAATTGACAGCATGATGCCACAAACTGGGTCAGAAAATGTAACTTTTCATATGAGAAGCATTAAATATATCAAATCATCAGTGGCCAAATCACAGATGCAGCAGAAAAGAAAAAAAAAACTATATCTATAAACTTTTCAAAATGTGTAGATCACAGTTACAGATGCCAGACACAAACTTTAAAGGGGAAACTTATAACTGTTTGATAAAGTTAAGAGATATGCGCAATATATATACACAGTATGTACATGTTTAGTCATACAAATTACTATTGAGTAGAACTCAATATGCCCTACCTGTCAGTGTTAGCTATGGGTTTGTTTGTTTTTTTTAAATAAAAACATTTTTGACATCCTTCTTCACAAAGTGTGTTATTTTATGTGTTCCAGTCATTCATGTTATCACTTAGGCAAATTAAATGAACTATTATTGTACAGTAATGTCCGAGCTTCAAGTTCAAAGAGGTACATTTCTCCCTTTATTTATATGATTTGTCATTACAGGTTAAGGAAGACCAGTCCAAGTTCTTACTGTTAATCACATAAAATGTGGTTTTCTTAATCTATTTGTTGAAACTGAAACAAAACCTTTATACAATGTTCAATCTTATTTACTTGCAATATATGTTTTTAAGATTATACATGAATGAGAATAAATACATAGAAAGAAAGAAATGATCCATAAATTGAAATGGACAATTGAATCGAGCATTACATTTTAAGCAGTGTCTGTGCAGTGTTCATTTCATGGTCCAAAGAGCACAGGGCTGTGTACACACAAACACACAAACTCACACACACACACACACACACACACCAACCCCACCAAACTCTTACACACATGCATTCACTTTCTCATTAGCACACAACACACTCAACTCAGACTCACATTTTATACACAAACCCCTTCACACACACTTAAACACAAACACACACACACCAACCCAGAGAGCGAGAGAGAGGAATCTGCCGTGTCAGTATACTCCGAGTGTCTGGCCCAAATATTCACACAATGACTCTCTGTGTTTCTCTGCTCAACTGACCAGATCTCTTCATTGGAACAGCGGTAAAATACTGGAGCAAATCCTGACTCATCCACAGTGGAGAAAACCCAAGCTCCCGTGGGCCACACACTATTTTCCATCAGGTTGGTGTGTGTGTGTGTGTGTGTGTGGTGCCTTTATTTAGTCTGCACCAGTCCTGATAAGCTGTAATAAATGATTATGCCTGGGAGTGTTTGTCTGTCTGTCTATCTGTCTGTGTGTGTGTTTGTCTGTGTGTGTGTGTGTGTGTGTGTGTGTGTGTGTGTGTGTGTGTGTGTGTGTGTGTGTGTGTGTGTGTGTGTGTGTGTGTGTGTGTGTGTGTGTGTGTGTGTGTGTGTGAGTATGAGTTCTCCACAGTGTATAGGTCCATATCTGGAATATTTATTTTTACATGTTTGAAGAGTGCAGTTGTGGAATCAGGTAGAAGCGATGAATGAGCCTGTAGCAGCTGATTGGGCAAGGCTTGTGATTGACAGGTGGCTTCACAGGTAAAATGGGAGCAGTCAGTCACATAATGAGCAGTTCAGTGGCAGCTCGTCAGTCCACTCCAAAAACAAAAAAGAAAACCCCCAAAAACGGGCAAGTGAAGAGCAGGGGAGCAGTGTGAGGGGGACGGGGTCAAGACAGCTCACTGATGAGACTGCGGGTTGTGTGTTTGATTGACATGTCAGGTCATTGTTGGTAAATGGGCTGGACATACTCCGGGGGGAAGGAGCCTACGCGTCCATGGCAACGACCCCTCCAGCGCAGCGAATCAGAGCAGTCAATTAGTTCAATGACATCACCACGCAGGAAGCGTAACTGGGAGGGGTGGTGACCGGTGAAGTCGAAGAGAGCGTGGGCGTGGTGAGGACGCTGTAGAGGAGAAGGAGAGAGAGGGAAAGAGGGATGGAGTAGGAGGGAGGGGGGGCAAGGAGGATGCAAGGGGAGGGATGGAGGGGGAGGTAAAGATCATCAGTTAGTCGTCACATCATAAAAAAAGAACCAGCTTGTAGTAATAACAAACTTAATACATTGTTTTTTGAGAATTTATTAATGGTATTTTAGATTCAGATTTTTTCAAGTCTGTACAATACTGATGCACCAAAATGTACATGGAAATGGGTCTTGCTTTCTGGGTCATTCCACGAAATCGGTACCTTTTCAACTTTCAGAATTTAAAATATAAAATCATTTTTATCACAATTTTAAAAGTATCTATGGAAAGAAGACATCTTAAAGTGACAATAAATTATATGGTGCCATCTCAGGCTATTTATTTTATTTATTTTATGACATGTTATCTACTCCATGATACAATTTATCTGTCAACCCTGTTACGGACAAAATGGTTACTATATAATATATTTGGAATTAGAATTGTTTAACAGTTTACACATGTATGGACAGTATTTCAGTCCCTCATTAAACTGGGATTATTTCAGATTATGAATATATTTTTAAAATTTCAATTTCAGCATTCAGATGACCAAGAAAATAAAAAATTTAAAAAGAGACCACATATTAATTAAGATATATATGTATTTTTATGAGAGAAGTATTGAATAAAAGGTAGTTTCCAAAACATTTTACAGTCTTATTTGGATTGGTAATACCTGGGTGGCCCTTCTAATTATCATTTTTACATTTTTATCAAATTAATGACAGTAACAGGACTGACATATGAAGTAACAGGACTGACAAGAGTAACAGGAATGATGGGACACATTGTTCAGCACACTGTACATATTTGTATCTTTTAAAAACATTACTGCATTTATTATTATTGTTGTTATTATTATACCTTATAAATAACTATCTTTTAAATTGCAGTAGCATGGAATTTGCACAGTTATATTAGTGAAGCATATTGAATTCTAAGAAATGTAATGTTTTGAGGGGTTTGTAGTCGGGATCATGAATTCCAGACAAAGTTCTTTTAGCTGGTATTTGGTTTCCTTTTCTTTAACATTACAAGATAGGGGTGAGGTTCTGTAGTGTAGTATTTACACAAATACATGATTAACAAAAGATTTAGAAGAATGTTACTTTAATTGAAACTGATCCTCACTACACTGGTCAGAGAAATCAACTGGCATTAAAACCAGGCCATAAAGACCTATCACACATCACAAGTCTCTTTGAAGTAGGTAACAAAATTCACATTGAGTTAGGTAAAAACTCCATCAAAGTTAAATAAGTAAATAATAACATGGTGAATGCAAAACCACATTAAAGTAATACTTTCCTGTCACTGAGGGAGGTAGCACCATAGGAAAATGAGATTCAAAACTTGAATGTAACCATACTATAATTAATGTTAACAAGAAACGGAGATAAAGTGTTGAAAACAGAACAGGAGAACTACTTCACAAATAAATCTATGAATGTGATATGCACATTCAATGGAGATATCTCTCATTTTACTTTGTAAGATCCAACCATATATCGCTTTGGATCGCCACATGGCGACCAGTGATTGGTAATGGGGCTGGGATGAAGCGAAGCACATCGTCATAGAGGTACCAGATTACATCATCATGAATAGGCCAATAGAATTAATTTGGACCTCCACTGTGCATACATTTGACCTGGATGTTAGTGTCATCTGTTGCAATACCTGGGTAAATGTCACCATCATACCTGACCATACACCACTTTCCAATGATGTCTGTACTAGTCCAATCAACTGCACTAGATTGGCTCAGAGTTTGGTCACGCATACTAATAGCATCTGTAAAAGTGTATTGAAGTATACATATAAACAATTTAATCAAAACAACAATATTACATTATCTTTATAATAAGAAAGCAACCTCAATAAAATGTTAGATGCATATACTAACAAATGTTACTAAGACTGTAATAAATGCTCATACGTCACCCATGTTTCATATTATGGGCATCAGCTCAATGATACAAACAAGATAACTTTTAAAAATGTTAGCAATTTATCTAAATAAACGTTTTAAACTGTGTGACTAGAGTGAAACCTAATCAGTGTCACTCCTGTTACTCTGGAAAAGTAACAGGATTGACGATTTCAAGCTAATTTGCCCCTAGCTAGCTAATGTTCAAGGTCACAAGAGCACATGTCATACAGTTTGAAAGAATATTACTTGTAGATATGGTAAATATCAAGATATACAAATTATTATTTTAATTAATATGTTACAAATTGGTAACAGTAATGACGCTGTATGATGTCCCCCACCCCAACAATCTCATAAAACAACAAAATTATACATTATAGAAGAGAGAAACTTAGTTGTGTTTTAACTGTTGAAAATCCTCTTCCTGTAAATGATGTAACTTCCTGTGAATGATGTCACTGTTGGAATGTGCCTTTATTTTACAGAGGTTTTTTTGTGTCAGTAACAGGGTTGACATGAAATCAGGGGACACTGATAAAATGATTTAAATTTTATAAAGATGACATGTATTCATGCTGAAAACCTTGCTTAACAATGAGATTACTATTAGAACAATATACAAATGTGAAAATTGTATAATTTTTCCAACAACAAGTAACAACTAAAAAGACCTGAAAAATAACTTTCATAGTGAGGGACAGGCGAAAATCCCTGCCTTATCAACATAAATGCAAATTTAACTATGGAAAGTAATATTTAATTTACTTAAATTTGAGGTAGTGTTGATGATAGAAGACATACTAATGTTAAGTTTTTAAATTATGTGTGTATTTGGTATTATAGTGATTTTATGACAGATTATTTCTCTGGGACGCAAAATGTACCGATTTCACGGAATGACCCTTCTGTAATTATTCCTACTCTCCAAACTGACCCTGAAGCTATTCTCTCAGAACGAGACTACACTGCAAAAATGGGAGCTGTTCAGTTCCTCTCAAACTAAAATGAGGTTCAGTAGTCTTAAGAGTTAGAGTTAAGTTTGTATCATCCAAATGTACAGCTTGTTTAATATGCAATTCCCTCTTTGTGTAGTTGCATTTCAAGAGAATAGCTTCAAGGCCAGTATGGACAGTAGGACTTGGCACAGTGACAAATAACCATATTAGTGAGCTTTAGAGGAGCTGGTAGTTGGATTTTGTCATCTTTGGACAGAGCCAGGCTATCTGTATCCCCCTGTTTCCAGTCTTTGTGCTAAGCTAAGCTAACCAGCAGTTGGCTATAGCTTCATATTTATCATACAGACATGAGAGTGGTAGAAATATGTCTTTAACCAAATACATTATTTAGTTTGAGGCAATATTTCTGCGTGCTTGTATTTTATGCTGGATATTATGTTTTAAATAAGATTACATCATTCCTGATATACAAATAATAACAGGTTCTTTCAGCATGGATTAAAATAAGAAGAATTCCAGTCATTCCTTTCTTATCATTCTTTATTTCTATTGAAGGATTGCATTGTTTTGTAAAATTCCCCATTGAATTAATTCAAAGTTAATGTTGGTCAATATGCTTGTTTTTCTTAGCTCCTGAAAAGATGTCATTTCTTTCAGCAGCCACAAAGCAGCTCCATTGCATTTTCAAAACCAGCCAAATAAGCTGACTTTGTAAACAATGTATTGTCATCCTTGTTAATCAAGTAAAAACACATTTTGTTCATCTTTTTTAATTTAACATTTATCGCCCCAGTCTGACTATTTGTATTCATCTAATAGTGGATATCTGATCAAGATGACAACAGCAAGGATACAGAATAAGAATAACGACATCAAAGTACATATTACCAGTGATAACCACTTATCATCTCTTCTGATGAATCAGTGTGATAAACACCATTGCTGCTGAGTCTATGGGGTTGGGGAACAGCTCTGAACAAGCTGCTGACTGTGAACACTGCTCTGTGGACAAGATTGACATGAGCAGGTGACAGCTAGGTTATGTATGGCAACGCTAGCAGATGATGGATTTCATTGCCTGCTTTGGGTGTGATTCAATTCAGACTCCTTTAGAGTAGGGAGGGACATTTTTTCTTTGGATTGTGTCACTTCAGGGACAGTTGATATGATAATACGTTAAAGTCTGATGCACAGAATTACATACTGTGTCTAGCTCTGCATTGCTGAGTAGAGTTTGAATATGTAAATTACTGACACACTGACAAGACAGTGACAGACAGACAGAGTGAGGTAGGTAAACAGGTAAGTTACAGCGGTGTCACATTTACATTTGATACCTTTAAAGTTACAGTTAGCATTTGGACATGTCTACTCCCACAGCCGACATAAATTAGCAGAAAGTATGAAATATGACTGCCCCCACTATATCCACCATGCTCAAGTATGAGTCATAGGATGTAGCCTTCTTAAAGCTTTATTTTCAGCGTGGTCATAACTGAACATATGTGGATTTCGTTCAAATAGGGTAAATCTACAATTAGGTTGCATTTTGTGGTTTAAGTGGATACATAGGGTGTGCATTGTTACAAAGATCTCACCACATGCAACATTTCAAAACATGAAAATCAAGCCGCTCAGCTCTTCCCCTCATAAGATTGGTTCCTTATTTGTCTACATGTGGTTTTTATCAGGCAGAAGCAGAGCAGCTTCACACAGAATAAATGACACATAAATCATTTGTTGAGGTCATGGTAGAGAAAAATAGCACAAGACACTGAGAGAGAAAGGCAGACAGAGACAGAGAGGCGCTATAAGTCCAGGATGATGTGTTTGTGTGAGAGTGAGATAAGAGAGCATCATTACACACGAAAAAGAACAGAAGCTGTTAAACTCAAATTATGTTTGACAGCGTTTCGTGGCAAGGTGAACTACTTTTGATTCAATCTGTAGATGCTGCGCTTTCTATGTCTCACTGTGTTTTTTCTTCAAGTTCACAAATGTAGTTTTTTCTCGTCTCCTGATAGCCGGCCTCCTCAGATCTCTGTTGACTCGCCAAGTAAAAGCAGTTTAAGAGTAGCAGAGTAAAAGAGGCTATTTTAAGGAGGGCGTCTTGAACTTAACCTCTTTGCTGTCAGCTGCACTCCTACAGAGAAAAGTGGATGTGATACGAACTTGGAGGGAGCTAAGAGACTGAATGGAATACGAAAATTTTATTTTTTTGTAAGTGTGTATGTGTGTGTAGGTATATGTGCCCATGCTAGTCTTTATTGCTTTGGACAGTTCTGTCCTGGACCAAGGCCCGATATAACGGCAGCCAGGCAGAGACGTGCACACACACACACAAACAAGTACACAATAACCAGACAGGATTAGGATCAATAGACACAATCTATCAATCTAACAAATCTACCAAATCCTGACAGTCTTATCCTTTATTGTATGGTTTATCTAGTCTAGACTTCTTGCTAGTGTGTGTGTGTGTGTGTGTGTGTGTGTGTGTGTGTGTGTGTGTGTGTGTGTGTGTGTGTGTGTGTGTGTTTGCGTGTGTGTGTGTGTGTGTGTGTGTGTGTGTGTGTAGGTCTGATTGTTGTGTGGGTGACAGTGCGGGAAGAAAAAACTTTCATTTTCTCGTGCCAGCTTGTGAGGAACAACGGTTTGCGAGAAGAAATATGCTTGAAATATCAGCTGAGCTTGGCTGCCCTGTGATCAACGTCCCCTCGAGGCACCCGCTCCAACCCAAAGTGAGCGCTGACAGGGGAACAAATTACTCCGTAACATCAATGGACTACAGCATTGTACTGCGCCAATACAGATTTGTCTCTTCGTATGCACAGACAAAACCACACACACACACACACACACACACACACACACTGGGTATTTAAAGCAAGAAAAAATAGCCTTTGACACTGCATTTCCTCTTGACAAAGTGTCAAAAAGAGGTAGAAGTGTTACGTGAAAAAGCTTTTTGTTTGAGAAGACATGAGGATGTTAGAGAGATGTTGAGGAGAAGAGATGAAAAAAGAAAAAAAAAGACTAGGAATTATTTCTGATCCTGCCTTGGTGAGATAAGAAGCGATCTAGGGCTTCATAATGAGCTGATGTGGTATTAGTTGGAAAGAAGAGGGACAACAACCCAACAGTCACACCAAACTCGGTTTACATCTGTGAAACTGACCCATATTGTCACAAACAAAAAGAATCTGTGATAGTGGGGTGGTGTCAGAGACACTGAAGAAGAGAGAGATGAATTAGAAGATAGTAAAACAGCGGGTAATAAGCTTAAGGAAATGTTTCCATGAAACATTTACACTACATGGTCTGAAGTTAACACGATTTCTCCATAACCCTTTTTCAGGCATTCATTTGATAATCTGAAGGTCTAAAGGGAGCGATGTAAGAACTAGTTTTTCCTTGTGTTTTCGTGCTTTTAGAGTTTATTTTTGTGAAAGGAGAAGATGCAATTGTGTGTTGGTAGCTGAAGAAGAGGATATGCTATTAATATTTTAGATACACGTAGTGCATATGCAACAAGGTTACAAAGAAAGAGGAAGGAAGCCGTTGCATTGACAGCAGAGAAGTTAGGTATAATGTACAAGGCGAGAGATTGTTTATTGCAACTTGCCGTGAAGTTGTCTTGTTGTCTGGTCGGCTCACTGCAAAGGAAGAACACATTTCACATTTTCAGTGAATGTCCAGTTTCTAGCTGTTTTTATTGGGGGTTTTTTGTTTGTTTTTACAAAAGCGGTGTAGCTCTTGTATCCCAGCAAATCAGCTCATCTCAACCCAGAGATGCTTCAGGATTATTTCTTTGATCAGATTTAAAATTGTAATGTAATGTTAAGTATGCCTTTACTGTAAATATGGCTGCTTTTACACAATCTCAAGACTTAAATCACTACATATGATGATCTTTATGAAATGCACAATTTTTTTTAAATAGATAAAACAATAATGATGTTTACATTCCCCCTAAAATCAAAAGGCTAAGAAACTGACATTATAATTTCTGTAAATGGAGTGAAGAGCTTGTTTTAAGGTTGTGGGGAAACGTATAGAGACATGCGATGGGAGTGGGAGCTTTGTTGATGCCCAAGGCCACAGATATAAACTCAGACTGACCGTGATTTTATATACAATTATGGGGTAAGCTAGTAGGGACTCGAGCTGTTTTTAATGTGTTGACTGCAATATGCCAGAAACATTTTAGAAGAAAAGGTAGGATGGATTTTATATGATCTCCTTTTTCTACTTAGGAGACTAGCATACGAAAAATAAAAATAAAACACACGCTTTGATTTAGGGTTGACTGTAGGAATAAAATTAAAAGCTATTTCCTGAAAAGGTTCAATTTTAAAAATAACTCTCAGATGACAGAAACAAGATTGGTCTAGCTGTTTTTAAGTGTTTATATGTCTACATTTATAGCACACGGTGTAGATCCAGAGCTACTGTACAAATCAATATGTTGTGGATTAATAAAGTATAACCTCCTTTTACACGAGTGGGTGTTCAGTGTTGGCAGACATTGAGTTGGCACTTGCAAAATGCTTGAGATGCTTGCTTGTTGCTAAATCATTCTCTATCTATAGACTATAGATATACAATGCACTAATTAATTAATATAATTACAAATAGTTTGGTAAACAAAGTCATAAAGGTATGACTAAGCTACAGCAATCTAATGTGGAATGTCAGATATTTCTCTACGGCTACACAGACATGTAGGTAAACACAGCACCTTCAGCACGCCACCCTCACGGGCATGTTGTAGTGCAGCTGCATAATATCGCCAAGCCATGACAGAGCATCAGGGCCAACAGTACGCCAGTGTGCTAATAGTGGAGTGATACAAGGACACTGACTAACAAGGTAAACAGAGAAAGCTGCTGTGTTGTGAAATGCAACAAAACTTTGGTGAAGTAAGTCTCTTTACCTCACTGAGATTATCTGGCATGCGCTCTAACCACTCGACCACCAGGGCACTACCAAATGATGCACTTGTGTCTGAACCACTGGGGGTTTGGACCAATCGCCTTTGCGAATTCAGCTGCTTTGCAAGGTAAGATGGTGATAGACAGTGATGGTTCATCCAAGTGCCTGTCCGTTTCCAACTGTTTCCAAGAACAACTTCTCAGATGGTTCTGTCTTACAAACTATCTGCTGCGACAGCTTAAAGGTACATATACATTGCCATCTTTCCTGCTTCCTCTGTATCATTCATAATTACCAAGTCATTTAGGGGGAACATGTCATGACGTACAGTATTATTCTAAAGGGATCCCAATGATGGGTATGACATTTTTAGGATTGTATAGTGATGAATGTAACTAGGCCCACATAGCATGCAGCCCTCATTAGATCTTAGCATTAATACAGAGCAGCAATGTGACCTATGACCACATATTTCATAGAAAAGCTAATGACCATGAGCATGTTCCTGATGTGATGGCATTAATGCTGACCTTGGACAAATAACATGATATATAGACTGAGTGATGTGGTAAATGCTATGGACTAATTACAATGGAGTATATATCATAGGAAATAAAATAATATTAAATAGGAAGAAGCTTGCAAATTAGATTAATTTGTGTAATTGCATTTTATAACTTGTTTAGAGTTAGTTAGTTTATAGTTAACATGTTTTCTAAATTTAACTGAAAAAAACATTAATAGAGTCGTTGTTACAAGCAAAGTTTGTGTCTGTTTTCATTTCACAGCACTTCATAACTGTTGAGTGAATTGCACAGCAGTATAACAATTTAAAGCCTTCTGTTGAGTGTTGATAATAGAACAGAAGCAGCCTTAAGATAAATGCTTAGAGGCTTGTGAATGGATGCTGGAGAAGCTGGGACTATATCTGCAGAAGAAATTAAGTGAAGACTGCTCTCTCTACTCTAAAGAGGGAAGACGGCCATTTAATATTTCTATCTAAAAATAACTGTTTATAACTGCTAATACTTTTCCATTTATCAAGAATGCAGAGCAAATTGACTAACTGGGAGCGTCATTGCAGTAAAATTAATACATGGAGTATGAAATAGCAATGAAATTAACAAGCATAAGCATTCTGTCACAGTCCTAAATCTGTATTTATACCTGAAATAATGCCTATCAAAGAGTCAGAGGATGCAGCATCTCAGAGGAAGCAGATCAATGGCCAGTTTTACTGTAATCATGGGTTTGTCAGAGGTCATGGCAGACCAGCAGAGCCAGTGAAACAGTGACGAAGATTATTAAGATTGTGACTGAATCATATTTTTGAACAAGCTGTTTGAGCAGATGGAGAGGCCAACTTGCAGGCAGAGATCATGACAGCAGCACAGTTGAGAACGGAGGGAAACTGATGGTGTCGACGTTCTTACACAAACTATTAATGCTATAAAATAAAAATAAAAATGCTCAGAAGGACCTGCTGATTTTTTCCCTGTTAGTTGTTCACATTAGAGAGAATTTAGTTTGAGCAGTATTTAGGTCATACAGTGTTTTTCATTCCCCCATGGGACAGTGGTCATTATCTTCCGATTAACAGCCATCATAACGGCCTCGGGCTAAATTCTTACCTCGCACCTGTTCTTCTGCATTTCAGATGACGACTGTAAGTATTATCCCAGGTGATTTAGAACATGTATGGAACTGTCTAAGTGAGAGGGAGGGAGTTATGAAACAAGAACAACATTTATGAGAAGCTGCTTCCATTTGAGTTAGAAAAATCAATTTTAGAAATCAAAAAAGTGAATGAAAAGCCCAAAGCCTGCTGGCTTTAGCACCACACTCTACTCCATTACACTTACACAAGAGCAATATTAAGATGAAAGGGGTAAAAAGAGCTCCTTCCATCTGAAGGATCAAATATATTGAAGTAAAGCCTGCACATCATGAAGATCAATAAATGTGGATCATCTTCAAAAGAGCATATGATTAAGAAAGGCTTACATACTCATTTCAGCCAGTCAGACTTTCCTCAAGTGCTGGATAATGTGGGCATGGGCCTATTTAATTATATTGATATTGCTTTTTTATTCTTTTTGAAATTAGAAACTTTTATTAATCAGTGTGTCCATTCATTTATTTCACATGTTCTCTTAAATGCACAAAAGCAGGCCAGATTTAGTTTATTAAATACTAAATTATTATTCTTTCATTTTTGTACAGGCATTTAAGCCTGCAGCCCCTTTGTTCCATTCTTTTGGCTAGAAGCAGAATACAAATCCAATGTGCTGCCTCCCCTGAAATACCAATACCTGCTTGAATTGTTTTTTTTTTTAAAAAGAAGACCTTTTGTATATTGTCACAAACATGTGTTTTTATGTGTTATTTCCTCTGACTCACTGACCACCAACCTCCCCACTTCCTATTTGGTCATTTCCAAAATACCACAGAGCAGCAAGGGGTGGCCGCAAGCCAGCACTCTCCCCTACTTTGTCTTTCCTGCATGCAGTGCAGTGAGGTGGTAGTTAAGTACAAGCTTCGATTTTCTAGCTAAAAAGCCAGAGGAGTCAAAGTACTGGTCATAATCAGAGCCATTCTGCAGTGTTGTGTACTAAAAGAGGTGGTAGCTAAGTGGACAATAGAAATGGAAGTTGTTTTCATCTTTTTTTTAGTTGATTTGGACTGATGCCCTCTGAATGAGAGTTTTAAAAGCTTTGTTTATCCATGGACCATTAAAATGGACAAATGGATCTGAGCTGTGCCACATCTCCGAAGCAAAATCAGCAACATTTTTCAGCTATTCAACTTTCATTTATTAAAATACAGCATTGTTTTTTTCCCCCATCATTTCCTATATGTAAAATGGGCAAAGCTTAATTTGTGTTCATATGAATTAAGTTTAAATGTTGACATGTAATCTAAACCAATATGAAACAGATTCAATTGGAGGAGAGCTGAAGAACTGGTAGCCAAGTGATAGTCTGACCTCAGATGCCGGGTGAGTTTGTGACATTCCATAATTAATTCCATTAATCTTGTTTAGTAATGTAAGAGAGCAATGGGCTAGTCGCCACAAGTGATGAAATGCATCTCTAATGAGTAATGTGACCTTAATGTAACTTGCCATATCCTGTTAGTCCTTGACTTGAGCACACTAGGAAGAACAAAATGAAATGAAGATACATCTAAGTGCATGTCAATTACTTATGAGGAATTCCATTTGGAATACGTATTGCCGTCATTACTGGGCAAACTTTAAAAATTCAGAGGGCATGAAAATGTTGATACAGCTGTCATGTGGGAATGTGCATGAGTTAATGTCTCTGTAATGAAGCCCAAAGTTAATTAAGCAGTAGACCGCTCAACTTTATATGACTCCTTTGCCAAGTAAAATAACAGAATTGCTATCTACAAGCAGCTTGTGAAAGTGTCATGTGTGCTAACAAGACTACAGCTATGCTAGTAGCTCTGTGAGGTTGCATATTTCAGTATAGTGATGCTTTGAGCTTAATGCTACGATCTGCATGCACAGGCTCACAATGATAATGCAAACAGCTTAGGTTGATGGGAATGTCACCAGTTTTGCAGGTATTTAGTCATAAACCAAAGTATTTGACAAACACATGTCAATCCATGTTGCCACCTGAGCCATGCAGCTAGCTTGGCTAAAAATAAAACAAACTGTCTCCAAAACTCGACTGAATTGGCCTTTGTGAAATGAACTGCACTAAAAGATAAAACGATAACCAGGATGCTGTGTGTAAAAAAAAAGTTTCTGGATATTACCACGGAAAAAGAAATAAGACCGACCCAGCTGAAAATGATGGATTCCAACATACGCAAATCCCAAGTCTCATGTTTGATTTCTAAAAACTACGAGTGAGCCTTAGTATCTTAATGAGTGTCTGTCTTGTCTCAGGTGGCAAGCTTCAATAGTAAACATGATGTGATAGGTATTAGCACGTGGTTGGTGTAACAGTGATACGAACATGCAGTCATGTCAGGATTGCTGTGGATCAAACCCCTACTAAGCGAGCGGATTGGCCTGAGGGTTAGGCCTTCCTGCCACTCCCAAGAATACTTAGCGTGCAATGTGATCCTCTCAAATAAAGACTTAACAACAGCAGCATCTCTCATGGTGACACCAGTTCTCTCTCACTAAACCTGACTGAGAGTATTGTCAATACGCTGAAATCTAGGATACGCCTTATGGGTAACAGATGAGTAATTATCCTAGCATTATTGTGTACTTCTAGCCGTTTTAGGTGGTAACAATCTACATCCCATTTGAGTAATATAGTAAAGTATGTTCACTATTAACCTGTCGCATGGAATAGTGTATAAACTGTGTAGGTGAGAGTAAAAACCTGAACCAGACTCATTAGGTGTGAACATTAGAGG
The DNA here is from genome assembly GCF_963691925.1 of Scomber scombrus. Lineage (NCBI taxonomy): Eukaryota > Metazoa > Chordata > Actinopteri > Scombriformes > Scombridae > Scomber > Scomber scombrus. Next base: position 18,467,878 of record NC_084987.1, read on the forward strand.
GAAACTGGACCAAACACAAGAAACCAAAGAAATGTTCTGTCCAAACTTGATGTGAGGGGACTCAGTCATGACTGATGTTAATAATTGCCTTTAAATCAGTTTTCTTGCGTGCTGACTCCCTCTGGCTCGGTGCCTGAGATGACTGATTTGGTTCTGCTCCAAACCGGAGGCTGTCCTGTGATCTTTCATTACAAGCTGCACCTCTCCTGCAAAACCTGCTGCCACACTTACAGCTCCAGAAATTACACCAACATATGGAATGTTCCCATAACTGTCAGTCCCATTAAAAAAATCACTGGTTATACCTTGATGCCACAGCAAAATGAAATATGAACACCTGGGTAGCTTGTTATGTTTGTTCAAACAAATACTGATGTGACTGGAAAGTGCAGTTTTGTCAAGTCTCATCAGCTACATCACTTAGTCTCTGGAGGCTTAGCTGTGCAGAGGGAGACAGATGACAGCAACAACAGATGTGTTTTAATTGGTTTAGAGAGGATATTGAAAATGACATTGCAAAATAAACAGTGCTACATAATGAATATGGATTCAGGAGATCACTTTGAAAGTGAGACAAAAAGACACTTTTAAGATGAGATGGAAACATAGCAGCACTTCATGCCCATCTTTAGTATGAACAAGAAGTAGGAAATAACAGCCAAAAAAACCATAAAAACATTTAACTAAATTTCAAAGAGCAAATATTTCCTCAAACTAAAAGACTACAGTATATGTTAAGGGGGAACTGTCTAAGAGGAATTTGGTACAGATGAGGTCAAGAAAATATCAGGGTACCTTTTTTTATCAGTCTGTTTTTTAAAGATAGGAAATTTATTTTTAAGAAACCGTTTTAGTTTGTTGCTGTTATATTATTATTACATTATTATTCTTTGATTTTAACATCAGCCTTCCAATTGTCTGTGAAAAATGTGTAAAATGATAATCACACATACAATGTGTCCTCTCCAGTGTTTGCAATAGTTGCAAATAGCATACATACAAAATGAGGCAGTCAGGTTTTTATTTAATCACTTGGTGACATGACATTTAATTATTAGTTGTTAATGTGATAACTAAAAAATGTTTGTTTTTTTACAATTTGTTATTTGCTATGGTAAAAAAATGTTCAAAAAGTGTTAGGTGTGGGTGGTAATAAAGTGTTAAAATCATTTAAATTGCAAAAAACAACACATATAAATAGAGTCACATGTTCACTGCTCACCCTGGCAAAGTGCTCGGGGTCCCTCAGAAAGACAGTCCTCTCCTTAGCAATGCTGTTGCTATGGTAGAACTCCACCAGCTCATTCAGCGAGGAGAAGAGTTCATCCCACACGTAGTACTGAGCACACCGATCCTGCAGCACCTTGAAGTGCTGAACATGGTCCCCATAACTGCAAAACAAACAGATAGAATTTGGTAATAGAAAATGGATCCTCAAAACTGTGTCAGTTCAGCATCCAATCATCATTATCTCTAAACTAAGACATTAACACTTTTATTATCTGGTACTGTTCATATAAATTGAAAAGCAACTGCATGGGGCATTTTCTCTCAAAATCAATTTAGAAAAGTATGGGCATATAATTTAAGAGAAACATTCTAGTATAGTCATCATGTTTTCCAAATAATAGATACAGTGATGTCTTTGCCTAATTAGATGTAAGGATATGGCTCGATTTCGCAACCGTGGAGGCCCACTAACAGACATTATCTGGTATTCCCTGAGTCCTGTCTCAGCATCTTCACTAACTGTATTTTGCATACATTTGGTAAAGCTTTGGGTTGATACCAGCAGTCTTGGCCTTTAGTCCTCTCAGCCTCTCCATTAACTCCACAGCTGTCAGCTGTTGAACCTGGCATAAACTCACTGCTGTCCTTTTCACCCGTCTCCTCAAAAAGCCCTGCAGTAAACATTATTTCTTTCTTTTTTTAATTTTAAATTTTGTATCTATTTTTATTTTTGTTTAACGTTTTAAACTAGCAGTTTACAGTTAGTCTTGAGTGCAACCTGGCCAGGACAGGTGCTAAGACAACACTAATATAGTACAATAGCTCATAAGAGAAATCCACATTACCACACAATCTTTCATTACTGGAGAACAGAGGCAATTACTAATGTCTTTTTTTGGTGTGTGTGAGTCATTTCATTTTTTTTGAATGAAAAAGAACAGGCAATGACATTTAAGTGGGCTGCTGTGTGTGGGTCTGGGGGATTCTAGGAAAAGCAGATATTTTTTCACATTGTGTAATGTATCAAAAAATAGCTATGTCACAGGTTGTTTATTTAATAACATTTCACATCATATTTTGATGAATACTCTTGATGGAAGAATAATAATAAAATAATTCAACGTAGCTAAAAAAAAACATCCTCAAAAAAATCAAATGGCACAAATGAAAATAGCCGCAGTGTTGGAATACATGCCTTGTTGTTGTGATTAGAAAGGGTTTGGCCAGTTTTCATTGGCAATCATACCTGCTCCCCTATCCTGCTCTGTGGTGGTTGCTTAGTAACTTGCCAGCTTATCTTTAGAAATCTGGACATCTCACCATGATCGTCCTGTTATATAACCGCATCTAATATGCAGCGGAAGTCAATACAACACCCCCATATTTCTAAACACACCACAGAGTAGGTGTGTGTTAGGCTTATGTTAATGATTGTAAAAATCTAATTTTCCACATTTGGAAAACATAATAATGCAGTGGAAAAAAGGTCCTTTTTTATGTCATCGGTTTCTATTAAAATGTAGCAGATTTGTCCTATAAATGATAGCATTCATCCTTGCCCAAGCACAATATGGCATCTGTGGTTTAACCTCTCCAAACTCCTCCTCTATCTTGTCTGATTGGCACCACTCCGAGCTCAGAGAGAGTAAATGAGTGCCAGACTGTTTCACCCAGAATTCCTTTTTCTATCCTAGCGCTGAACTCTATGAACAAGCAGGACTGACTCCCTGATGACTAGATGGCATTCAGCTACACCTCCACCCTGCCCTCCTTTCTCTGCCTTCTCTGTTTCACCCTCTGTGCCATCCTTTCTCTCGTTCCAGTCTCCCAGAAATGATGAAACTGTAGTGGAGTACTAAAAAAAAAAAAATCAGACCGTTTTAAATGTAAAGTTTTTTCTCTTATATTTGGATTGACACAGTACCGGCATTTGTAGTCTTTGAGTGATAACGCATTCTGTCAGTGTTTCTCTCCTCTGCTTTTCCTGTGGGTCTGCTGCTCTCTTCTATTATCTGACTTCTGTCTAACTTTTGCCTCCTTATCACAATTCCTTGTTATGTGCTCTACCAGATCTCCATAGGCTCTCTTGATTCAGCCGTGTCCCCCAACTAACTTATACACAACACAAAGATGTGATCATCTCTGGAAACTATCAGCCCCACCAGTCCCCTACTTGTCTGGTGCCCTCTGCTGCACCCTACTGGTGGGGCTTTGTTACTGCTGCCATTTGTGTGCCAGTGCAGCTGTTTGACAACATGAGAAAAAGCATTGTTACCTTGGCCCCTTTGCCCTCACCAAACGAATGACAAAGAGAAAATAAGCAAGGGTTTTGGAAGGTGAATATTGTGAAAAGTGAAGAGAGGAGTAGAGATTAAAGACAGGATATGCGTAGGCAAGGACTTCCCCTGCAATAACATTGCCTGGAACCCATCAAATACTTACAAGGAAGGAAAAGGGAAACAAGTCACCATTCAAAGATGAGTTGGTGTTTATGTGCCAGTTCTGGTTTTCTGACGCTGTTATGCAATGCATGCCGCATCATTTTTATAATACAAACATTTTTTCAATTATTAGAGAATTAGAGAATCAGTGAAATGAGAAATCAATCAAAGAAACAATAAAGACAAAATAGAAAATATGTGGATTACTGTGATGTATTATAAGTCAGCTAGATTTCAAGTTTATGTGCAAGTATTTGTTTTTATGGAAGCACAAATTGAATTCAACAAACAAAGACAATTGGACACCTCATATCTTAACAATGACTTACTATCTCATAATGCAAGATCTGGATCAGATCATTTCAATACAGCTATGTCATAGCTAGAAAAGATCTCACAATTATGAGAAAACTATCTCAAAATAGTTAATGACAGTAATTATGAAACCCTGATCTCATAGTCATGAGAATGATTTAAGATGGTTGTCAGTCATCACTTTTCACAGCATGGCAGCACTATCAAATTTAAATTGCTCTTGTTTCCTCCCTGGTTTGTGATGTATTAATGTCACTGAGTAATGTTGATGGTATCATAATTAGTGTGAGAACATTGTCTAGTCAACAAATTCAGACCTGCTCAAAGACACCGTTTCCTCAGGAGCAGCTAAACCTGTAAGGGATGCTTCATGGATACAGGTCATATGTTTGAAATTAATCCAAGCTGTCAAAATTTGCCACCATATCTAAATACTATATCACCATTTGGTAACAGCCATCAATATAAAGCATTCACTAAAGCATTATGAAATAAATAAATAAACATTTGCAGTGGCAATATTGCAAATACCTAATCAGGCCACAGAATCTGATTGGTGACAGAATGCTGTGTAACACTTTTTTATCTCATAATAATGAGACAATTAGTCATAACTATGAGATAAAGTCACAAGTTTTGTTTTTCTTTGGTGAATGTTGTTTGTTTCCATAGTGTAGTGTGTTGTGTTTAAATGGCACAAGAATCAAATATTTTACAGACAAGCCAAGCTAATGCCACTTCAAATATGAAGGCAAGACATTTCACATCTGCACAGGATATACAGTTGTTTTGGAGTGGAAGCTGAAGGTATTATTGCTCTAACTATGCAAGAAAAACAATAACATTTTCTAAAGACCATCATACAATACAATACAATTTCGCCTTAAATGTTTTTATACGTATATCTATGGGAGAATTTTATTACAGATAGTAATAGTAAAGTAAAGTGTAGTTCCCTATCTGATATCCACAGCTTAAAAAAATTGACAAAAATTGTTCTGAAATGTTTCATCTAGAATTTTCCTACACATTACATCAGCAGAGACGCCTCCAGCTGACCAGAATTCTGTTAAATATTTATGGAGCAACGCTTCAACCACAACATCACATCTTTACACTCAATTTGCCCTGGAGCAATGAGGTACCTTTAAGGAAAGATTTATTCATCTTATATTGTGCTTAACTTTCATGAATCATAACATATTGGGCATGGAATATATTTGAAGATGCTCCAGAAATGCTTCTCGCCATATTGTAACGTATATTGTAAAATGACAAGGAATGCTGAAAAGATAAAAGTAAAAAGCTTTACATAAAGGCTTATATGGATTTTTTTTTTTTTTAGTTAATTGACGTCACAACACAATCCAATCTCAAGATACCGAAATTTGGCACCAACTAATTTAACGTGGCAGCAAGACATGATTAGTTGTCCCTAGCAGTTGTTTAGCAGTTGTTAAAATCTAAACTAAAAGATAATACCTTAGCAACCAAAGGCTACTATGTCAGCTGCATCACACTGAACTATAACATGTAAATTCATATCAGCCTCTACATCATGTGTCATCTCCTGTAAGGATTTTTATGAACTATGTTTGACATTTGCTAGCAGTCATTATGATCTCTGACCAGAGGTTAGCCATCACATTATGGAGAATGCAAATACAAAAAATAGTTGGTTTACAGAGGAAGGAAAGGGAGGAGGCGAGAAAGCAGATGGGTGATGTCAAATTGACGGTTTTATTAATTATTACCCAGAGACATTAGAGAACTAGTGTGCGTAACACAGACAGCATCTGTCTCAGTTTGATCTCTCTCTCTCACTCTCTGAGACACACACACACACACACACACACACACACACACACACACACACACACACAAAACACACTCTCCAAGTGCCCTCTCATCTCCCTGATCCAGTGTAATTAAGGCCCACAGCGATAGAGAGATTATGTTCTTTTTCCTAGTAAAAGGAAACGAGAGAGAGAGATTAAGAGAAAATGCGAGTGAGAAACGGAGAGATTGAAAGGGAGAAAATGAAATAGATGTAAAGCTATAACACAGTGTGATATATTGTAGATGAGAATATGAGTTATTTTTAAAACTTTTGCTCTGCGCCAGCACAATTCAAGATGCATGAAGGTCATCCGTCCGTCTTTCTCTCGACTTCCTCCATCAATCCGTTCTCACTTCCCTGTTCTTTCTGTCTCTCATTCTGCCAACCCCCCTTCTCTAATCCCCCGTTCAGTTTCTAAACCACTGCAGATGTCTGGAGTACTTCGCACAGCCACACTGACACCTCCAGCTGTCAATTTAACTGTGACTTGGAGTGTATTTATGTGTGTGTGACTGCCCGTGCATGAGTCTTATCTCATGTGTTACAGAGCTCATAGTAGTGAGTGTGTGTTTGTGGATGTATGTCACCCTGTCCCTGCATTTCAGCCAAGCATGCAAGTGAGTGAGTGAATGAGTTAGAGGTGTAGTTCCTCCTGGAGCATTAATAAAGGGTCTCCATCACCTGTTTTGATAGATGGAGAGGGAGGGAGGAAGTGTGTGTGTGCTTTAAGGTTGCAGGGAGGGAGAGGTGATGAAGGAACGAGGGGAAAAAAGAATGAAAAAAGATGTTTGATGGAAGCAATTTAGTCGAAAGAGTGTTGACGGTTCAATAAGGAGCCTTTCAGACAGAAATGATGTGAGCTGGAAAGAGCCAGAGAGTTTCTTTTCAAGTCAGCCATCACAGTAATGAAAACAACAACCTATCTAAACAAGCCCTGATTATACTCCGGGAAGCATAAAGTTGTTTTTCACCTTTTTAAAGGACGGGTATATTATTTTTTTTATGTCATTCCGTAGCTTCACATAAGTGATCTATATGTATTAAAACCTGTAAATTAAGGTTTGGTTGAAGAATGTATGTTTTAGCGTCAAAATGCTATTTTCCCAATGCTTTCTGAAATGATGCTAAGTGATGCTGATTCTCTGTAACATGAGCCCATCTCTTCAGTTATTTCTTAACTCAGCACAGCTAACGTTGACTCAGCTAAGTTAGTGCCATAGTGTTGAAATTATTCATAACTAGTGTTGGCGATTGATGATTCATAAATACCTCCTAATTATGGGCTGGCTCTGCAAACATTTTGTTTTCTTTTTGTGCAAGTGCCAAACAGAAGATGTAAAGTGATTGTTGAAGCTTTGGCTTTGACAGAGCTGGGGTGAGTAACAAAAGCAAAGTAACAACTAATGGTTAAAAAAAGATAGATAACATCTGACAGCTGTCTTGTTCCACACTGTGCCACAGCAACACTAAAATAACATACTGTAGCTAATAAGAGAATTGAAGCAGACACTTAAAAGTAGGGCAGACATTACTTCTCTAGTAAGTAATTACTTTTATATGCAATAATTGGTAATTTAATTGCTTGTGAGAGAAGTAACTAATTATTAATTTTCAGTAACTTGCACAACACTGTTCATAAGCATAATTACATAGCAAAGCTTAGCCAAAATATTTAGAGATTTCTATACTGTTAGACATGGATATCATTTTTAAAACCCTGAAAAGCATACGCCATATTTTGCAAAGAAGCACAGGACTCTTGTTACAGCTGTCATGTGCTAATTTACTTACTGGTCGGTTCTTGTCAGCACTAGAGATATGGGGGGGCCATACAGACCCACCTGGAACCTGTGAAATGTCTGTATGGGCCTTGATAAAACCAACATGTAGGAGTAAAGCCTTTACTCCTACATGTTGGTTTACTGTAAAGGTGAATTATGAATGACTGTTAACATTTAGAAATATGTTTCTTTTAGTAAGATTCATTTTAAGTACACTATGCAGCAAACATGTAAATGTTAAACGGTATAAAACAGAATGATCCATATTATTTCACCAGCACTTCAACTGGAAGCAAGAGCGTGTATTGTTAGACAGAATCTCTCTTTGCATCACCAGTGGCCTCTACTCGATTGCACTCTTGTGAAGTCAATGAGTTTTACTACTTGCCATATGACTCATCCACTTGCCAGATGACTCTTCCTACTTGGCAGATTATACCAATGCATTCCCCCTTGAGAATATGTGAGCATCGTAACTCTGTAATCTAGTTTTGAGTTGTCTTTGTTTTATGTTTTGAAACTGGATCGACCTGAACTGATTTGGGGTTGGGGGAAAACCAAAACGGACTCTTTACCGAGTTGACTGAATCCTGAGACTGTGGGGCAAGTTACACATGCACATACACACCAGTGTTGTTTTACTTGCTTGATTTAATACACCTATTGAAAAATGAATGAAGTAATGGTCTATTTGTTCTTGTTGTGCTGGTTTTTGGTGACGCTTACAAATGAAAATGTGTGTTATTAGCTACAAATTTCCACAGGAGTGCAAGGCTGTGGTTGCATGACGACCATCAGTCATAAACAACTTGTTCTGGATGGCAGCGTGATCACAGTCACGTAATGAAATGGTTGCCAAGTATCAAACCTCTTCTACTGAGGCATACAACAGCCTTGCTCTGAAGTCCTGTCCCAAGAATCTAGTCTACTTCACTGGAGTGCTTTGCAGGTGTGCAAGTGTGCTTTAAGTTTGATCACATCTGTTGTTAGATTTATATTCAAATAATCCTTGACCTCTCTGTTAAGTTCAATTGACTATTTCACTTGGATTTTGGTTTCAGACTTCTTCTCACTTCTGTCCATTACAATGAGAATGCTGACAGGCCCCAAGCAACTGACGCAGATGGAAATCCATGCTGCCACATTAGCTACCCCAAATGGAAGAGAGGCAACAACAGTGTTATGGTCTAAAAAGACCAGACTGCCTGCTGTGAGTCATCAAATGTTTTAGAGACTGTTGTTGTTGTTGTAATTAGTGATAAATAATAATTAAATACAGTATGTCTGCATCATTATGAAAACACATCGACAACCTCTCAGGGCTGCTGTTTAAGGAAGTCCTGATAGCACGTGAGAAGTATTGAAACCTATTGGCCAGCATTCCTAATTCAGTTTTAGCACCCAGACAAAGATGACAGTGTGTCAGGTTTAGGTACTGATACTTATACCAATATTAGGGAGTACAAACATTCTGATATTGATATATTGGCTGATAATCTTATATCCATCCGTTTTCTATATGTCTTTTTCTCCAGAGGGTCGCAGGGGACTGAAGCCGCTCTCAGCTGACTGTGGGACCATCACAGATAATCTTATATATGATCCCTCAAATTTGGTTATCGAACAAATGAATAAATGTGTTATTTTATTGACTCTCAATGGGTCTTCATCTGTTAAATATGGTAAATAATGAACACACATGGTAAACAAGGGGTTAATAATAATAAAATAGCACTAGTTTCCACCTCAAGCACACATCTTCTAAGCAGACAGTTTGGTCACTCTCCATGTTTACTGTCTACATGTTTACTGTCAGTCACTGCATGCAACTGCATCAGTGCTCCAATCTGTGTCACTGCCTTTTGTCAACAGCTGTGTTGGTGTTTCCATTTGAAAAACCCTGAAATGAAAGCAGATGGAGTCATCCTTAAGGCAATGGTTCTCAAAGTGGGGTCGGGGGACACTCAGAGGTTCTTGAGGGGGTTCTAGGGATTTAAGGGGAATCATTTATTTTCATTATAATTCATAAGTAATACAATGACAGAATGTTTTGGTTATGGGTTTCATACACAAAATCAGATTGGGGTCTTTGTCAATTTAGGGGTCCTTGACCTGAAAAAGTTTGATAACCTTTGCTTTAAAGACACCATCTCTGTATGTGCATCACTGAAACTCCCTTTACTATGTATTTAAATCATTCATGATTCCTCTGTTTTCTCGTACTGACAGTGAAGCTGAAATAAAACCAGCCAGTCCGGTGGGAGATCTGAAGAGAGACAGAGGGTAAGAGCAAACAGCGACTGCAGATAAAATAGACAGGGGAAGGAAAAAACGGGTACGTAACCCTCCTCTACCCACCATGAGCTTTTCACCTCTCTTCATATTTTCCCCTCTTCTTTCTAGTTCTCTCTCTATTTATGTCTGTGTCTCTCAGTTTTGGTCAGTGAACTGTAGTGTTAAATTGTGCCTCTGGGGTAAGCTGTGGAAAGCCTAACTGGATAATTAAAAAAAGACCAGTGCATTGTTCCTTTGGGTCCATAAGTCGTAATAAAAATAGTTATTAAACGTTTTGACAAATATGTCTTCATTAGGGATATTTCTACACCCTTGTGGTTTGTTCATTTATCCCATAAAAAACAATTTGAATGCATAAAGCAATTGTAAGCCTATTTTCTCCCTGCACTAAATATTTATTCCAAAATGGTGATACACAACTCACTGACTCACTCTGTCATACAGTTCCTTGACACATTTTCTCAACAGGCATTACTGCAGCTTGTCCAACTGAACTAAGCTCACATACTTTTATCTGAGGGTTATCAAGAGTCACTTAGTGTGAAATTGCCCCCCAACTGATGTCATTCAAGGGACGCTGAATCCGTCGTCTGCTACTTAAAGCTCAGCGAAAATTATGTAGCTGTAAAATAAGCATAGCCCAAAGGGTCAGTTCCCTTTAATGGTTCCTCTTTGAAGTAATGACCCTGATAAGAGCCTAATGGTGAGTGATGACAAGGAATCAGAATGAACAGCCTGATTCAGCACTTGCTGCATGAGCCATCAGCCACTGGGAGCATGAATCAGTGATGTCTGAGGCTATGTCAAAAAATCTGCCAAATCAAAGTGGCGTCCAAACTGAAAAGACACAACAATAGACAAACATCTTAGCCTGTTTTCATGTAAGTGCAAGCTGTTTAAGCCAGCAGGTTTATGTCACCAGGCAACATTATGCCTCTTTCAAAGTGTTGTTTGTCGTTCACAATGCAAGCAGGGAGCCTGATGAGGCTTGAATCTTTCCACTTTTCAGAGGACTTTCAGTTCAGAGTGGCAATAATGTCATATCATTAAAACAATGATACACACTCACTGTAATTGTTTCAGAATTAATGGTAGGAGAGGCACCTTGATTGAACTCCCTGAACAACACGATTAGGACAATGGTGCTTGAGACCCATTGCACGCACATACACACACACAAAGCTCCTGATCAGGCTGTTAAAGCAGGGAAAATGTCTTTTGTCGTATGTGACCTTCTGTTGATAGGAGACAAAGGCCACAGGAAAACCGATTGTTAGTACTTACTTTGTGCATGTGCATGTGTAGGCTGACCACCAGGCTAACTTGTTTAAAAGCGCGACTCAGCTGGCGAAACAACCCTGAGCTCTACACATCAAGCAACAAGACATCCGAGATCAAAAAGGAAGTGACATCTGCTCTTACAGTTTGATCAAATACACTGGTATGTGTTCAAGGAGTACAGGTTATCTGGTGCCATGCTTAACAATATAACAACACTACTGTCTAACTGCAAACAAATGACTGAAGGTGGGTTGCACCTTCAGATATTATTGTAATTCTTTCATGTACACACTCTTCACTCCTTGTGTCTTATTTGCTTTTGCTGAAGTTACTAATGTCCTAGAGTGCTTTTGGCTCACAGAGACTGTGTGCAGTTGTTAAATTTATGATATTTTACATATAGCCAGATGGAGTTCTATTGATAGGGGATGTTGGTATAGTATGAAGAAGGAGGTGAGATTTTCCATTTGTTAATTTCTCTGCAAGGCAAAAAAAAACAAAAACCCTGCCAACAACAAACCATGCTGTCACTTAACAGAAATAATGTTTACATGCCTCAGCACTTTTTCTTAACTTTATATAAGTGTTTCTTTTTTCCCAAAACAGATCTACTGTATTACAACATTGTGGAAGACCCAGAGAAGACAGAATGTATCCTTTGGGTGCATCTGCTGCTGCCGAGTCAAAAAGAAGTGTGGAAACCCAGCTAAGCAAACTGGATTTCTCATCTCTCTCTCTCTCCATCTCCCTCTCTCTCTAAAAGTCTAGGTTGGAACCATATTGCTCTACTTTCCAAAAATAAGCTACTAAATAACCCATTGGGACAGCTTCATATATGGTATAGTCCCCAGACACACATTCTTTCATTACCACCTTTCAGAACTGTATTCTGAGCAAAAACAAGCCTGTGCTTGTGATACTAACTGAAGTTGATATGTTCAATAACCCAGTGAGGAAACTGTTTTTTTGGTGGTTTATTAAGTTTTTTCAGGGAGTTCTCTCATTGTATGTTTTTGCTGGAGTGCAAATGCAACACCATAACAAATAGTACAAAATGGAAACATATTTTTGTCTTTTTAAAAATAATATTTTAAGGAAGAATTTGGGACATGGATAAACAACCAGTTACTACTGACATATCCTAACATCTGTACACAAAGACCCTTAACACCATGAAATACTCTGTTGATACAAAAAGGTCCTTCAATTCCAGAAGCCAACAGTCTCATATGTTGGACCGTTTCTCCAAAAGAAGGAAAGTTACAGCAAGAGATGTTCATTACTGTTAAAATTTCCCAAATTATGATTTTAATATCATGCCACAGTGTTCCAATGATGTTCTAACTTCACCAGCAACTTCCAACAAATCAAGACACAGACTCTTGTTTTTGGCTCCGTTCACAGCCGTCAAAGCCGGACCGAGCTGAGCCGACACTGAAGTCTCCGCCATTACTGTTGTCACGACGTCTCCTCTGACAGGGAAGCTGTCAGCACACACAGACCACACACACACTTAGACAAACACCTGACCCAATTTTCAGGCTGCTACACCATCCAGCAACAGCAGCCGCAGAGACATCAGTGAACATTCCAAAAAACAAGTAGCACCAAATCCTCTCTGTCCCCTCTTGGCAAACCCATTTTACACCTCCCTCCTCTACCTTCTGCTAATTCTCCCTTTCCATTCCTTTAATGCAGGTATTTTCCTTTCCTTTCCCCCATAGTCGTCACCAAAAGCTGCCAGATGAAGGAATTAAGCAACAAATTGTATTAATGTTTCAAAAATACACTGGAGGGAGGTATGATGCCCAGACAATATTTCAGCCAACCACAAAACAACCTGCAAACCCAATTCTTGACTTGATCCAGTTTGAAGCAGCTCAGTGAAAAGCCAACACTCAGTTCCTGGCTTGACTCCCGAACCCCCAAGATCTACAGCCCTCGGGATCCACAGCACCAAGCCTCAGCTGCATCCACCCCCCCCCCCCCCCCCCGACAAGACAACCAATCGGCCCCATCAGCAGCTCCAGATGCCTCGGCGTGCCAGACAGGATTAGCTCACATCGCGCCAGAGGGGCTGCAGATCTTCCTTCTTACCCTCCACCCCAGACCTGATCCTCTTACACTCCTCCTCTGCCTGCTCTTCTGATCCCATGCCACCATCACACAATTGCTGCTGAACACTACATGCACCTACTCATGCATGCACACGTATTAATGAACAAAGAAGGGGTGATCACGTGTTTGTGTAGGGATGTGTGCATCTGTGCATATGTTAAGATGGAGATTGCTTTAGATGAGATAGGATGACACTCAGGATCCCTGTGGAGAAACCATAAAGCCTTAGAGACCATGGCTCACTGATACATGACAGTGTGTGTGTGTGTGTGTGTGTGTGTGTGTGTGTGTGTGTGTGTGTGTGTGTGTGTGTGTGTGTGTGATTTTCTCCTACCTGACAGACATGGAAAACTCCCCAGGAGCGCTCTCACTCTCTCTGACCAAAAAAGCTCCACACTCCCTGTGCCTGAGTCGACTTTCTGCCACCCCGCGAGATATACGACCGGCAAACCAGCTGGAGGCAGGAGAGACAATTTTTTTTTTTAAAGCAATGGTTCACTTATGTTACTTCTTAATGCATGAGAACTGCTTTGTTCAGGGTGGCTGAGCAGCAACAATACCATTTTGCACAACTAAATGAAGTTAAGATATTTATTGACTTGTATTTTCAGTGGTAATGATGTAAATTTAAAAGGAAGAGCATCTTCTCACAATAGCACACATCTTTGCTGCTGACAGAGAAAAGGTTGAAAAGATTGAGGTTAAAGGAAATGTGTAAAATTAGCACATTTGTGAAGTTATTTTTAAACACGCTGCTCAATATGCATGCAAAACAGCTCCCAGAATGCTGGATTTCACTTGTCAGCTGTGGAGTGTAAGCAATAGCGTCATTACGTCATTATTCATTTGTCCCTTTTTTTTTTTTTTTTTTTCTCATTAGTCTTGTTTAAGAGAGCAGTTTGTTTGAATGCGGGGCTTGCATAAATGACGGTCTGCCCTCGTGAACCTGTGCTCTGCAACAAGAGTCGGTTTGATGACTCAAACGAGGCGAGAGCACATCCAATATAATGGTCATGTTATAGGCACCTCTTGATTAAGGTCATGGGGTCACTATTGTTTTTTTCTTGGCATACCTCGGGGAGAATCGTTGATCGTCATTTCGCAGCTGTGTGAAGCAATGTGCGGATCCTAACAGACACCATCTCCCTACAGTGTGCACAAACTTAACAAGGCAACTCCAACTGGACCACACATCAGCGTTCATTAACAAGCCGGGGCCGCTATAATGGCTGCGTTGTCAGTTTAATGTTTGTCACAGTGAAAGTAGAACCCAGCTGGTGTATGACCATCTGATGTGAGATACAGGGTGTACCAGCAGCTTCACTATAAACAGACACACACAGAGCCGTATCGTGTGTGTGATTACATAAGCCAGCGAATGAGTGTGTCCCTTTGGGTAGGCTGCCTTATGCTGGAGTGCAGATGTCCAAAGCAGAGCAGAAAAGGCCCAAAGCTGCACACACATTCACTGATGAGCTGTTTGGATAGACCAGTGCTGGACGTGTGAAATATATTCATCTGCTCTGCTGCGATGAAAATGGGTGCATATATATGTGTGTGTGTGTGCGTGTGTGTGTGCGTACTTACGCATGTGGCCGCAGGTTGATGTAGTTTTTTGGCACAAAGCCTTTTCTGTTGTGGAGCTCAGCTGTGTACCAGTTCGGATCATCCTCCATGTTGGTGATCTAGGAGCAAGTGCACACACACACACACACACACACACACACACACACACACACACAAACACGCACACAGATGAAATATTGCCCATTATGATGTTGACGCAGGCTATTACTATCAGGTGAAAGGCCACTATCATTTCTCCCTTTCTCTCTCTGCCTGTACATCAATCTCCTTTCCACTCATTTTCTATTATCCAGTACAGCGACTTTCATCCATCGTTGCGTTAACCAAGGCCCTCAAATTTCAAGCACACTGGATTATTGGCAAGTTCAAAATGCCACATTAAGCCCCACATGATTACACACATAGGGGCCAGCAAACAGGGCTGGAACTGCATGAACCCAGAAATGTCATCAAAATGTCAGAATTTAAGTTTCTTGTTTTATTTTACAGATATTACGGTATCAATTTACACAGAACCTTGAAGCATCTCATTTAAGGCAAGAAACTCATTATTGTCTGAACTCTGCCTCCTGCAGTAACATCACATCAGATTTAGTGCAGATAAAAAAAAGAGTTGCTGGCAGGAAAGAAGCATTCATAGCAGCCTTGTGGTATTAGACTAGTGGGATGTGTAATCTGATAAAATACAAGGCAATCATCACTTGCGTGTCGACTTGAATAGCAAATATGGTGCAGCTGATTGTTGTCGATTTGTCTCCATGTCTTCAAATAAAACCTTCTTGGTTGCGTACACAAATTAGGAAGTGACTGAAGCGAGTGACAATTGTTGTGGTGTACTCTTTTTCCATGAAGCACAGACCGTGGTTGGGCAGTTACTTTTTGTGATGGACCATTTTAGATAATTTGAGATTTAATTGTGAGACACATTGTTACCTAACATGCTCCAGTTTAACTGCTTTAATGTTTGCCAGCTTTTCTTCTCCCCTTTCTTGGGTCGTGTCTCTCTGTTATGTTTCTGTTGTCATTTTCTGTTTGGTGTCCTAATCCAGCTGTGCCATCCCTGTCATTTAAACATTTTAAGCTGCTGTTTTGTGTGTTCTGCTTGGTTGGCAGTACCATTCTTTATCCCCCCCCTTCAACAGAGCTGAGCTTCAACATGTTTTTAAAGCTTTTTAGCACATTGTGTTTATCAGTGAAACTGAAAGGTTTCCTGCTAGTAAAGTTCTTAAGCAGTCAATGAAACTGATTGGGGAAACTCCCGGGGAAATGTTGCCCATTTGTTTGAAAGTTGCCCTGTTCCTGTCTGCCTTTAAGAAGTTCATTTCATGCACCAGCTATTTTAATGGTTACACTGTGCGGTTGTATAGACATGCATTGCAGCCTGCAGAGTGATTTGCCACCCACAACATCAATCATTGTTAAGTGACAGAACTGAATGATTTATCTTAAAATCCGTCTGTGGTTTCAATATCTGACTCTGTGACCCACAGACATGAACCTTTTTTCAAAAAAACAAACAAAATTTGACTAGAAAACTTGACTTGACTTTCTCTCATTTCCTCTTGCCACCTCACCTGCAACTCTCTCTATGAGTCCTTTTTGGTTTTGCTTTTTATTTCTTCTTTGCCAGTGGGGAACATTTCAGTTACACCTCTCTTTGCAGTTAAATCAGCTTTTCTTCTACTTTACATCTTGCAGACAAGACACTGCATCATCAATATGAGTTAAACAATAAACAGAGTCCTAAATCTTTGGGTGAAGTCCTGTATTATGGAAAATAATCAAACAAACAAACAAAACAAAAAAAACCTGTCCTTGTTATATTTATATTGCTTCTTGGGAGAGAACAGGGTTGATCTAAGCTCAGTCGAATCCATAAATAATTTCTTCCTTTCCTCTTTAAATCTTCTGAAGCTTTCCATGCTTTATAAATACTATTCCTATATTTACTTTCTTATCAAAAATGCTGCTTTTGCAACTTCATTAGTCAGCCCTGCATTCTACCTATTAAAGTTGATAGATTATCACCTAAATTTGAGTAATTACCAGGTCTAGTTGAAGCTCTTCTGACTTCCAGTTATACTGTGCTGCTGCTGAGTCTACACGGGCTAACAGACCTATTACTAGTAGGATCCCATCTGAGAAAACTGATATAAAACCTATATTAAGGACGACCACTGCCACTACATTAGATGCGACTTATTCAGCTCTTTCGCTGCTATAGCAATATATTTAACAATTACACAATTAACCCTTAAAATAACAACCTACCTTACAAGGTAGGTAAAATGCAAATGATTCAACATGAATGATGGAGCTTGATTGTCAAAATCTGGATAGAACTCTAATAGATGCATAACTTTACATGCTTCTTTAGAATGAATGATATACAGTAGCATGGGAGATTGTAAGCTTGTTTAAAAACTTACAATAAAGAACTTAATCATATTATTTGTCTACCAATCCAAATCCAATTTTAATCCCAAATTGTCAAATTCATGTGTTGAGGTTTAGAGAACCAAAGAAGCATGTTTTTGCACTTTGCTTTTGTGTCCCGTGTGTTAGACTTGGCAACACAGACTTCCAGCTCTCAACAGAATGTCAAAGCATCTACTTTTTTATTTAACTATTAAGCTATTTTTATCTTTTTTTTTTATGAGACTCCACTCCACTTAACTTGATTGATCCATTGTCTCATGGCTACTGCACAACGGGAGATGGACAAAACAAAGTAGCCCAATAGAATGATCTACTTTTATCTGCAGCTTTGGGACCAAAAAGGCTTTTTCACATGACAGGTGTTTTTGTTTTTTTGTTTTTCTGACACAGTAAAAAGACGATAAATGGGCACCAGCAAGCATATGCAGTGATATCTGACAGTCAGTTAAGTTATTCGTAAATGGTCAACAAGTCACATAACGTCATCTGAATTGGAACAATTTTGTAAATCTCAGGCCATCTGGTGCTGCAAGTAGGAACGAGCGAATGTGAAGAATTATTTAAAAGTACAGCTTGACCCAAGCCTGAACTAGAGCTGTTTTGGCTGAGACAAGACACAGCAGTTTGTCCCAGTGGGAAGAAAAGAAAGCGTGGCACATAAACTGAACAGTGTTTTAAGTGTCGATCCCATTTTAGTTACAGTAAACGAGTCACTGTGGCTATAAAACATTAGTTAAGTGTGATACTGCTGTCAACAGAAGCACAGTATTTAATGGTGACATAGGGCAGAGAGTTGGAGTTGACGTCCCAAGGCCTAGAACTAATCAGGATTGGCAGGTCGGTAATTCAGGGTCTGCCAAGTTTTGTCTGCATACGAATACTGCTGGGAGTAGAGCATCACACCTATTTAACCACACACTGACATAGCATCAAAACTAAATGCAATGCCATGTTATATTGGCTGCGACACAATAAAAAAGGTTGTGCAGACAGCAGAAATGAGAAGTGAAGCTACTTCTGTCATATTGGAACCAAATCTGTCTGGGATTAATGATATACCAGCCTGCTGCATACAATTAAAGGTAAACATGTTAGACACTCTCAAAATACATGTCATGTTTTAATTTGTGGTGAGGTGTTGGGATTTACTCTTCCTCATCTACATTACAACATTTGGGCACAAGAGCCATACTAGTGATACAGTATGATATGGGCAAGTGGACATAGCAATAACATGACACCAGTATATTAAGGGTCAAGAAAAAATTAGAGGAGCCCCAGACACATAACTTCTACAGTAGCAGCATTGCACCCTGATCCCACTGAGGCTTTAAAATCCAGTGGAGAAATTGATCTTGCTGTGTTTTTTTTTTTTCTTACAATGGATTTGTCCATGTATGACTGATGAACATCTGGTGCCACATCGGAAGTTTAGAAAGAAGCTTTTGCTCTTTAATTCTGGGGTTTACTGCCGATGTCTTAGAGGAACGATTTTCTACTACAGTAATTCCCAGCTGAAGAACTGTCCCAGCAGTGCACTCACAATTTGATGTATTTTGTTCTCCATTACAAAAATACATCAAACATTGTAGTTTAAGACATATAACTGAATGATTCCAGGAGAGGTTTCTGGTGCTTTGCTGTAAGTGAAACTGCATGTGATAGCCTTTGTGGCCAGTTTTAGATACACTTTTGCTCAAACATTTTCAATCTATAGCAGTTTAAATGAAATATTTCTTGGCATATGATATGTTCAGTTGCCAGCCACATCAGAGGGAAAATCCTATCCCCGTGAAAAATGTTTCAACACTTTTAACATTCAATACGTTCAAGCATCACAGTTTAGCATGGTCTTTAGTCGACAACAGCAGCACCTGAATACAATACAGGCTGTACTGTGAAGGCTTTAGACACTTCAGTTATAATTACTGTAATTATCACATTGTAGGTAGAGAGAGTGAGAGAGGCAGGTAATTTGTTGATCCACTACTCTGCTCTGAAGTACAGTAACTGTGTGTGAGACATGTGCTGTATAGATACGTAGTACAAAGTATAGTAGAGGCAGAGGAAGAACATTTTGTTGCCTTACCTTAAGTAAGTCTCCTTTGTTGAAACTGAGTTCATCGCCCTCAGTGGCACGAAACGTATACAGTGCCACTGCTTCCATGCCAAACCCCCCCCAGCACACACACACTCACACACACACACTCTCAAACACACACTCCGGGACCCCCACTAATGCTCCTGGCACAGGGGTTAGAGGAGAAAGAGGGAGAAATGGGGAAAAAAAGCAACAGATAAAAGAAGAGGAATGAAATAACAGACAATAAGAGAAGAGGAGCAGGAGAGTCTCGCCTGTCCACCGAGCCAAAGAGAGCGTGCAAGACAGTCAGAGCAGAGGATGAGAGAGAGAGAGTGAGCTTGGCGAGGGGAAAAACACGACTGGCTGCTGCTCAGCAACACACTGCCATGAGTAACGTTCAGAGAGAGAGAGAGAGAGAGAGAGAGAGAGAGAGAGAGAGAGAGAGAGAGAGAGAGAGAGAGAGACAGAGAGAGAGAGAGAGAGACATAGCAAGTAGAGGCAATGGAGTAGGAGGCACTTCCTGTGTATATATTTGTCTCAGCGGTGTGGCTTCTGTGGATTCCATGCATGTGTTTCTTCAATCATTTGCCTGCATGCATGTGTTTGTTCTCTTGCGGTTTGTCGTTACACTTCTGTCATCGTGCGAACCAGCTTGAGTTTTCATACCTTAGCTTTACTTCCCATTTTTGCAAAACTGCTCAAATTTGTAGCAGCTTTGGGATTACACCTCGATAACTGAAAGTGAAGGTGCCTCTGTTATTTACTAGTAACTCATTTTAAAACACTCAAAGATGCCCAACAATGACAACTGCACAGCAGGATGAACATTTGTAAGTTTTTTGAAGAAAATAATAAATTGTAGAGGACAATGGACACCTGTCCCAACCCCTGAAGATGAATAAACAGTTGCAAGAAGTTGAAAATTGTTTACAGTAAATTGGGCTCGCAGAGGAAGAGCTTTTCGTTTCAGTATTGAAAGGACACACTCATGACCAGAGTAAGTCGCACTTCCATGCTGTGTGTGTTCTGGTCTGAGAGGCAGAAGTTATTGTTCTACAGGAAATTGTTGTTTATTGTAAGGGGAAAATTTGGAACAAACAACAAGCAGAAGCATCCACAATTGACCAATCAGTGATTGTAGACTTGCAAACCCCCTGGCCCATCTTGGCACCTGGAATTATCCTACAGGAACTAGGTTTAGTCCCCTAGGTTTAATACTAGAGTTCCTCAAAAGGTTCTTGGGAAGCATCTGCTGTGAAAACACCTTGTAACAAAGCCATTTGAACTGCAGACCTTGTGCTTACTGCGACCCCCGCTCTGCCACAGTGAATCATAGACCATAAATAACACTGATGGCACAGACGTGTCTCATATGCATTAATGAAACCACGCTTCCCACCCTCGCTCGTAACGCAAAAGGAATGAATGTTAATGCAATTACTGTGGGGAATATAACATAACTGAACATAATTGAAACATGATGCTGCCTGAACATGTAGGACTCCAGTTGCCCAGTTGCATCAAAAATAAATCCAGGTTTTGTTATATTGGAACTGGAACACTTATTTTTCTCAGAATTTGTGAATTAGCCCAAAAAGCCACTGATACTTGCTCATTAAACTGCAGAATATTGCAATAACAGCTCCATCAGTGCCCTCATCGAGTATAATACTTTACAAATTATGTTATTCTCTTTTCCCCAGATGTCAGAAGACGCATCACACAAATGTTTAGCTCTGTTTTCCAAACTGCATTTTTGAGACTACAAGCTGCCACCGCATGAGAAAGAATTAACCCTTTTGCCTCATCAAAGTATTTCATGAAAAACATTGTTCTCTGTATCTTTTCAAAATTCTTATCCTTAATAATAAATAAGTTACACAAGTCCAAAAACATGGATACTCTTAGCTTCAAAGGAGCTAATTTAAATACATTTCAACAGTTTCACAACTGTACTTACTGATATCTGTTATATGAGAATTCATATAACATATGATTTATAGTATGTGAGACTGGTTTTAAGTTTGGGTTAGATTTAAGCATGTAGCAAGGTAAAAGTCAGACGTTAGTGCAGGTGGAATCAGTGAAAGGTCTTCATAAGCACAGAAGAGTGTGTATGCCTCTGTTCACTCAGACATGGCGTGTGTGTGTGGGTGTGTAGGTGTGTGTTCACCCGCACTAGTAACATAAGGGGGTCTGGAAACTCTGAACATTTTGAGAACTTTTTTTTCCAAACACAAGTAGCCAATCAGATGTATTGCCGCAATACCCACCACAGCCACAGGATATCAGTTGTGGTGTGTGTGTGTGTGTGTGTGTGAGAGAGAGGGGGGGGGGGGGTTTAGAAGAGAGAGAGCAAGAGCGAGAGATGAATTTAGAAGAGAGGAGAGCAGAGCAAAGAAGAGAGGAAAAGAGAAAAGGTGTCTGAACAGAATTCGACAAAGCAGAACAGCAGGAAAGTATGTCAGACTGTTGTTTCAATAGCATGACCTGTCCAGGAAATCCCCGGTCAGCTGATCACTTGACTCAGTCATGAGAAGAGGGATTACAGGAGGAAGAGAAGAGGGCTGGATGGGGTGGAAGAATAGAAGAGGAAGAGGAGGAGAGGAAGTTGAACTTCCTTTTGGTTCAGGGCCAAAACAAAATCTTGTTCTTAACTCTGACAGAATGGTTCTGAGTTTTTCTCCCTTCATATGCTTGTGATGATTCCCACTAAGTTCCTACACAGGACATGTATGGCATCTCAAATAGGAGACAACCCACTGTAGATAGTAAAAAATAGTGTGGGTGGTACTTTTCTTTATTCCTTTAGATTTTCTGAAGTTTCTGTGGGTGGTTCTGTTCTTTTTCTGCTCAGCCATTGTGGTGATCACTGTTCTTAGCGTTTTCATTCTGTCCAATCCCCTCAGCTGATGCAATTACATCACTTTCCAAGTCCTTTCCTAGTAAAGACAGCTGTCATGAAATGGCTTTATTATTAGTGCATCCATAAAGGGTCATATTTTCTTAAAATATTGTGGATTTTTTAGCCAAAATGAATGGCATTCATCACAGTTGCAGTGCAAATGTGTGACCCACAACAGACATATTTGGTATGCATGAAGCAAGCACTTTTCTGCATGAGTGACGCAAACATTTCATCCTGTCAGAGGCACTGATGCAGAGGACATGAAATAGTTTATGAACAGGTTCACGTGTGTGTGTTTGTCAGTGGAAGTAATCGGCCAACACCGGAAAAGCAGGTGGGCTTAAAGACTATTAACTTCCTTCAAAAACAATTACAACACTGCCTTTGTCCATCTGTTTAGTCTGAGGCCCAGTTCCTCATAAATTTGTTGTCAGTCTTTCTTTTACTACTTGCCCTGACAAAATTTTATGTCTACTGCTCGTCTGCTTTCCTCATGTTTAATGTCCCCATGCCACATTATTCTACAATTTCCCTATTCCGCTCTTTCTTCCTTTCCCTCTCGTGTTCTCTCATTGGTTGTACAAGGAATTCACACTGAAAAACATCCGCACCTCCACCTCCTCTCAAGTCTCACTCACTGAACCAATGACACTCCGATTTCTGTTGCCCATACTGAATCTTTTGTGTAATTTTAGGGTTTTTTCCCCCAGTGACATATTCTGTTATTTGAGTAAACTGAATAAGGAGGAACCAAAGCCCTCTATAATAGAGAAAACACTAAGAGAATCAGAAAGCAACTAAATTACTGTCTAAATGTTTTTAATCAAAGCTCGGTTACAGAGTGGTCACAGATTTGTTCAAATATTCTGGCTCATACAAACTGCATACGCTATTACAATTAGTACTTCAGTAGAACTGAATTCCATTTAGTGTTGGAGGTGCAAGAGACAGAATGGGTCCTTACTGCATATGCAATGGCCTTGTTGTGAGCTAGCCCCCTATTGGGAGGAAACATGCTCTGTTATCTCATTATGCTTAGAACTCAATACCAACTCCTTGTTTTTGTCTACTCTGTAACTTTAATGTCAGGAATTGCCACCAAAGGAAATTCAGTAATCAAATGCAAAAAATACTATTGCTGTCAGCTGGAAAGCCCCTTCACCAACACCGTCACAGTGGAAGGCAGAGATATCAGGCAACAGTTTATTTCACTTGGCAACCCGATTAAAAAAAAAATAAAAGGAAAGCTGGACCTACAGGACACCTTATTTGACCTTTACTGATAACCTTTAAATTATTAGTTATTATATAATATTTAAATTAGTTGTATCTGTGGCTGCACCCCTAGCAGCTTTTTGTCGGTCCTGTTTGTCTTGTCTGGCCTGTCTGAGAGCATCTCACATACATATAAAAAGCCCACAAAAAGTGACTCTCAGTCTGTGGGGCGGGTGTCTGAGAGGGTGTTGTTCTCAAAGCAAACCAACCCCCCTCTGTCGAAGAGAACCCTTTTCTAAATCCAGAGAAGTGTTATAATGTATTGTATTGCACTGTTTTGTATTGCGGTGTCTATTTTTTTTTGTTGAATAAAGATTAAAAGAGTGGATCATTTATTATAAAAGTCTAAAAACAGATGTCAAGTATAGCAGAGACTGTTGTTCCCATCCTTGCAAAACGTACATGGTTTAGTTTAAAAAATGCATTATTCACTAGCTGTCTTTAATTAAATTGTATACCACATTCTATTCACCATCATTTTGTGGAAACACATCAATTGACCTCCATCACCATCAACACGTTCATTCACAAGGAAAGAGTGATGTTGAAACCACGGTGGGGGCAAAACTATGGGGAATCGTGAAACATGGTGAAAAACAATCTGTATGTTAAACAACTGCGTTTTACTTGAGGTATTTATGGAGAATTAAACATAAGAATGTCAGATTTGGGATTTGGTAATTTATACAGCAAAATAAGTTAGAGCAGCCGGCCCTTATTTAATTAATATGCTTCTTTGCAGCCGAGTAAGATTAACAGTGTGTATTATTAACGTTTTATCTGTTAACTGCTGGTTCAAATCACATCAGTTGGTTTTGTGGTGTATGGGATATCAACACTAATATACTAAAAACTACGGTATCTGCATACAGAAAGGGAGACAGTGAGTGTCACTGAAGTATAGATTTCAAGATGTAATTTTATGTTTTTTAATTATTAGTTGTGAGAGATGGAAAGTGGAATTACAGAACCAAATCCTTGTCAGCAATGGTCCACTCTAGACGAACAAATTTCAGATATGTGTCCTAAAAAGTATAAATGTCAAATGTTAAATACTTGTTTTCTCCTTGTTCACCCTCTTCATGTAGAATTTACACCACCAGCCCCATAGCAAGAATTATACCATTTGCAGGTATGAAAAGATTTTGCTAATAAGCTGGCAGGAGTGGCAGGTATTATCCTGTTTCATGCTCTCTGTTTTCCTCTGCCTTTCTGCTGATTTCGGCTCTGTCTGGAACCGCGTGTGCTACTGCAGGCAAAAGACTGAATCCTGCCAGTCTTTCCCCTAGAGGTAGAAGATAAACGTGTGTCACAGATCCTCTCCCATGTCACAGGCCCTCTATTAAACAGTGGTTTAACTAATGCGTATGCAAAATAGTCTGGCAGCTCAACCAATCCTGTGCGTGTGGCTATTACTCAATGGTTATATTGCTGTGTGACCTGGAAAAACCCTGGACAGTGCATTAGATCGAAGGGTGCAGGAAAGGTCTAATAGGCAGTGAGTGCTGTGAATGGGTGTACTTATATGAAAGCAGGCAGTGCTGTGGAGTTTAATGTTAATTAGCTTTAATGACTTTGAAAATCGAGGGCCACCAGTAGCTGACACATATTAAAGGACACGCATGGCTGCAGGGGCTCCCTAAGTTACCTTTCCTTCTAAGAAAATCCTCTGATCACAAGTATTGTAATAAAAAGTGGAACACTCCTGACCTCTACTGGCTGAAATTGAAACTGCAGGGGTTAATGATAATAATTTCTCACCTGTATTGCATTCATTGATCCTTTAAAATAATTTACCTTCAGTAGAATAGCACAGTCCAGGTTGGCAGAAGCTGGTGCAGGTTTGATAATGTAACAACAAACATGATAACACTTGGGCAGACGTGATAAAAAAGCACTCTCATATGAAACAATGCCATAACAGAAACCTGCAATTGTTTCATGGCAAGGTGACATTTCTTTTCATGTTAATGTGTTTGTTTTACTTTTGTTGTTTGCAAAATCATGTCTTTACTGACAAATCTGACCTGCCCTTGAAATGCAATTTCATGGTTTTTGCTGATAACATGCTGTGGAGGCAGATAGTATTTATTGTTGTTTGGCCAGTTCCAGATAAGTATATATTTTGTATTGCAATATTCTAGAATATGTTTTGCATTTGTAATAACACATAAGACAACATGATCTTGCCCTGTCACCTCTAGTGTTGTTGGACAAACCTACTGTTATTTTGCACCTAATCCTCTTGTGAATGGGATCATATCTGGGCTAAATATTGACTGTTCTCATGTATTTCAAGATTCGCGCTTGGTCTTCTAATGTGGATGTTTTTTAAGTTCTGTGTGTTAAGTCACCAGGTCAGATACCTAGTTAAAAAAGTAAACTAAAATGACACACATAAAAAAACACATCCTTTAATGAAATCAGTAGCCAGGTCTGGCTTACTGCTGTGTACTTATAAAGCAATGCTTGATAATATTTGGTGAAGTTAATTAATAATCCAAAACAAGTAGTTCTACTTTCTTGCAACCAATTAAATGTAAAGCAGTCAGTATTGGCCATTTGATTAAACTCTCATCGACTTTATACTAACTCTGAGTGAAAGAAACACAAAGTCACCGAGACACAGAAATGTCATTTAACTATTTTACTTGCATCTTGACTTTCAAATGTCATATCCATTCTCCCTGAAGAAATAACGCTCATTTTGATAATAATAACAAGGTATTGTTCACACCTATTCACACCAGAAACTCTATCTTCCTGTCTGTCACTCTCTCTCACACAGAGCCTAACAAACACACCTAAATCAGCTTTGTTTAGGCTTGCTTTGGCTTATCCTGTGCTCCCAACATAGCAGACAGTGAGCAAAAGCCCCAGTGTGACGCTGTGTGTAAAGAGGGAAAGGATTCAAAAGAAAAAGAAAAAAAAAAGACTAAAATAAAATGTCATTGGCAGCCAGAGGGTACAACATATTAATAGAAAACAAAACAAAAAAAGAAAGAAAGAAAGAGAAAGAGAAACAGCACAACACCACACTGTCCATCTACATACTGTAGTTTAGGTGTTGTGCTGGCATCAATGTAAAACTATGACATTCACATTTTTTTGTCATATTTTGATCCTTATCTCTATTTATAAGCATCACATTCTCCAGCTACACCAGCTATGCATGAAGATGTCTATTCATAGCTCACTGTCCAATTTAAGGGAATCTTTCGTGTCTATTCATATAACCTGATTTGAATAAACATGCGTTATGCATGTGTGTCTGAGACATGTGACGTCTGTGTCCCTCCCTCTATTTAAAACTTACACAGTGACAGTGGAAATGCCTGAGTGATGGAATGCTGTCCTGCAATGTTCGTCAAGCCTGTACTGACACACCTGTAACACACATATACTGGGCTGTCTCTGGCAGTGACAAATCATGAAATGCCCTTGCTTGTGTAACAAGCTTATGTGTTTATTTCGTTTATTTATCTCCTAAGAAAGGAAGAAAATCAAACAAGTTGTTTCCTGAGAAGATCCTGATATACTGGATGTGTGATCATTAAACAGGTAACACAAAAGAAACAGGAAACTATGTTTTTAGACAGGACTATCTTTGTTATTTGCAAACATTGTGACACATGTTGTAGTTCTATTCTCCCAGCAATATGATCCACGGTGTTGCAAGTAATGCCTGTGAAAACCCAGATGAAACATATATTATCATGATTATGACTCTATATGGAGTTTGTGACACAGACCTGCCCTGATGCTGTAATGTTAAAATTAAGAGTTGCTGGGTAATTTTCTGCAGGGAAGGAAGGGGCTTTTTGTGCCCCTGGCAAACCAAGCCGCCTTGGTCACACCCTTCCCGGCTTCCCCCCTCCCACTCTGCCCGCCATGTTCTGGAGGAGGAGATACGTGTAGCCTTGGTTTAGCTTGCTTAGCATTAGCAACATCCAGCTAGGCGGAGGCGCAACAAGCTCCTTGGACGCCGAAATAAGTACACTATCTTGATTTTCCCTTGGAATTGGCGAAACTCATTTATGGTTTTATAGCCCTGGACTATAAGTTGAACATACGTAGCGCAACAGATATGGTAAGTTGAAGTCGGCTTTGGAGACAGTCGAGTTGTTTTGTTTTTCCAGGGTGTCCTGTAATCCTGCTCGCTCCGGTGATGTCTCCATCGAGCTCCCGTCTTGGCTACTAGCTGAAGAATTGCTAACTAGCCTAGCATGCTAAGTGGCTGTCTTGGCACAGAAAATAAGCTTGGGTGCTGACAGAAATGGTTGTGTATTTATACGTAGGACTTATCGTGAGTCATGTAAATAGCGAGAATAGTCTGACATTTAGATGCTGAACAGCTCAGTGCTTTAGTTTTCTTTAGCCGGGCTTCTGAGGAGATAAGTTCTGCGGCTGGCTAACCTAACATACGGTCTGCTAGCTTTGATCCAACTTTTTTCAAAGCCAAGTGTTGATCGCGTATTAGAAATTATTCAATGGCTGGAAAACCCAGCGTACTGTCGGGATCAGGGGCAAAAACTGAGCAGTACCGAATATGCCAGTAAACAGCCTTAAGCCATTCTAGACATCTCCTAACGAGCCGAGTTAACGAACTAAATCAACGCAAGTAAGTTAACATTGTTCTCTAGCTAACGATAACTAGCTAACAAGTTTGCTCTCAACTTGCTAGCGTTAGCGGTGCGTTAACCGTCAGTGAGCTAGTTGTTATTCCGCCTGCTGCATTAAAGTGACGTTGCACTAACTGAGATCTTTGCTACACCCAACATCATTTCGCAATTCAGACAGGTCAATTGAATGAAATGGTTACCTCATAAACTATTTGTTAGCTAAAGCTACTATAGCTTATGTGCTACCAATCACACCAGTTAAAGGAAACGCAGTGATTTGTTTGCTCTTCGTTTTTTGAGCGGCATTACGTTAATTCTATGGTTTTCCTAAAAAACTACTGATGCACCATACGTTCAGAGAGAGAGGACTGCCTAGTTAGCTAAGGCAGCTGCGTGTAAACAATGCAAAACTTGACGTCTATGTACTAATTGAGGTTTTTTAGGTATATCATTAACGGTGTGTGGGCGCTGTCTGTTCACTCACTCCGGCTAACCCCCCCAGTGTAGGTAGGCAGGCATAACTGTTTGCTGAAAGACTAAAATTAAGGCAAATGTTTTTATTTAATGTTGCATTGAGCGTTGTTGGAGATGCCGGTGTTTTGGGATTTGAGCTTCCTTATTAGAGCTCGACTGAACCCATATGAACATGGTGTGAGAGAGGGGCAGGGCTTTGTCTATTGTCAGGATGATCGGTCAGTCACAGTGGGTGACAGATGCATCATCACCGTCCTCCTCCCGTCCCTGACTTGGCTTTGTCTCTCTCGGCCGTCCATGGAGGACAAAAGGCTGGGTGACATGTGGATCAGAAGGTGGCTACTTGTCCTTTCTTTTCCTCATGGTTTCAGGCATGGTCATCACACCTTACTGTCACTTCAGAGCTTTTGCAACATGCGTTAGTGGCATTGTTGTCTACTGGTTGACACAAATCTTAGTTTGGCATGTTGGAACTTAATCCCTAGTATGTTGCTTGTGCTTACAATTGAATCAAACTTAAAATTAATGGATGGTGAAGGAACCGGCTGGATAACTTAATGTCACTTTGTTTTTACCCCCCCCACCCCCCCCACTTCCTCCACACACACACACACACACTCAGAGGTACAATGGTTGTGCAAGCCTTCTATCTCCAGATCAGCTTTACCCTTGCTGTGTGGGCCTGGCAAGGTAGACTTGTTCTCAGTGTACTAATCACAGTTAACAGGTTTTGCCAAGACACACTGACGCGCACACACAGAGGATAGGTTTAACTTGATATGTTCTTGTATTTCCAGAGTTTGCTCTCTCCTTTATGGACCATTGCAGTCAGTATTGTGTTGTCTCACATACTGCTCAAATGTTGAATAGGACGAGGGAAGCTTGTTTTAATAAGTGGTCCTGTTCTCTGTCTCTAAAATGTCTTGTCTACACTGGCCGTGTAGCAGCATGCAGCACATCAACAACTGCTGCGAGTCCTTGGGGCAAGCCAGATTTATACTTGTCCACTGACGTGGTTCTGTTGCAGGCACATTTTTTATGACCCCAGTCCATGTCCTTGAGTATTTGTCAATACAATACTGAATTATTTTTATTGTGTTGTATTTGTCATTGTCATTACATCAATCAGCTGGCAGGGCATTTGCATGGTTGGCTCCTGTGTTTTTAAATAATTGCCACCGGGCGTTTTTGATGGCTGGTGCACTGGTTCCAAGCAAACAGGATCTGCAGTTGATATGGCTTTTATGCTGTTGATGTGGTCCGTCCCAAAATGCTGAGATCAGCCCCAACAATGTCCCTGCAGCTGGGGTGTTGACATACCCAGTAGATGCCTCTGCATGAGTTGGTAGCTGAAGCACCACTCACTGCAACACTAGATGGTCAGTTTGTGTTGCGAGTTTATTACATACCTGACGTGATTGTGTTGAGATGTGTTTTTTAGGTCACTTTGTGATAAAGAGTGATAACTGCTGCTACAATGTTTGCTCTGGAAAAAGCTTTGCTAGATGAGTTTTATTGTTTTTTATGTCAAGTGAAATATGCCCCAATCACTTTGGAATGATCTGTCCAATGCAGTTTTTTGGTGGCTATTTTTGAAAATCAATTTAAAAAGTGTAGATATTACACTACCACACCATAGTGCAGTTATTTTTATCTACGATAAAAGCCATTCCTCATAAGACCAGATCAGATAACAGTGTAATCTGTTAGTTCACAAGTATGTCATTTGGTTAAAACGGGATTCCACAGTCAGGTTTCATTTGAATTTTCTGACTTTGCATGTAACTATGCACACTACAATGTTGTCATAGTTCCCTGTGGAGGTGGTGTGGTTAATTTTGGGCATGTGGTGTATTTGCTAGGTCATTTATCTTCTCTTACCCATTCAAAAACTGAATTTGGACGAAGCCCAACTCCGAGGTCATAATAGGTACACGTGTGTAGTTCCAGAGCACTGTCAGTTTTTTGCTGACATTACCCTTCTGTCCTTCATCATTATAAGCATTATAGGCATGAATTAGGTTTTTTTATACATACTGTCCAGATATTTTACCAGGGTGTACGGTATATGATGGTATTTGAGTTAAAAAAAAGTTGTAAAAGCTGAGCTGATGAAAGAAGTCATTGTAGTATGTATGACATTTCTTAATGGTCATGCGCGGGTCAGAGTGTTTTTTAACACCTGCACCCACCTGACCCGCAATAATATGCATCAGTCAACCACCCGAACCTGACCCACAAGCCGCCACCTGAGTACTTAAGTGGAAGTACAAGGCAAACATTCAATGAATTCAATGAACACATAGTTTTATCCATCCATCCAGTATCACAGCAGAAAACTGCTGAGTAAATGTCAGGAACAAACTTACTGAGGGCCAGCAGTTGAATATCAGCTTGAACAAAAAACATTCTTGCGAGTGTCCTTTTAATACAAACATGACATGAATATCTCAAGTTTTCAGAGCGGTTATAGTCTTCGAATTGTTTCTGCAGTTTTCACTTCCTGCGGAGTCAACGAGTGGAAATGCGGATAGCGCCTCTCTGCCACTGCATCCCAAATTGTGGTCGGAGGGGAGGATTACACGCTGCCTTCAAGTGCTTCTTGTAAACTCCAGGTTTACTCGGAGTCTGTATTTTTAACAGTATTGAGGATCATACCATCTGGATATCCCACAATATTATGATACCAACCAAGCCTATTATGAATATCTATATGAATTTGAGAGCCTGATGGTTGAGAAGAGAGGTAAAAATGCTAATATTGGGGGCGAGGGGGAACCATTTGAGTAGGGGGAAAATATTTATTATCATATTACCAAACCACAGATTTAGTTCACTAACAACAAGCTTATGTATTTTGGTATCTTTGGTACTTGTCCCTGAAACAGGAAAGCAACATGAGAGAGCAGGACTCATCCGACTTAATTGTCCTCATTTGTTTGCTCATTGTCAACGTGTGTCAGTCTGAGATGGTCAGACACAGACAGGAAGAGATTGGAAGGGTGGCAGCAGATGATGGTTGTGTGAGTTCATCTGGAGCTGCAAGAAGGAGACCCCAGACTCAGTGATTTTTATGGTTATCCCCCTCTTCCAACAGCTACAAGGCATCCTGGCAGGAATGATGATGGACATAATGAAACCTGCACTAACACATGAATATGTATTTCTGCACACACCAGTCCTGTGTGTGCCCCCCGTCTCTCCTGGGGGCTCGAGTGATCTCAGCACAAGAAGGGCTGAAGGAAGGCGGGCCGGCTGTGTGTTGTGGTTAGGGGGGTTGTTCCGGGGTGTGGGGTTTGGGAGGGGGTGGGATGGACGAGACAGACTCTCCTCTCTTCCTCCTGTCTGCTGAGGGTGAATAGGTGATTATAGCAGCAGATGTGTCATTAGGTCTGAGCTGTATTCATGCGGATGCAGGGTGACGAGGGAACTTTGGGGGGGGGGGGGGTCACGCTCCACAGGAATCACATTTCATTGGCGTTTAGTGAATTTACAGGATATGCCAAGTTGTTTTCTTACCCCTAAGCACTCCTCGTTTCCTCACCCTTGCACCCCCCCTCCCCCCAGCTGTCTTTCCATGGCACTGTGAGGCAGGAAGCTCCACACACAGACACAAGTAACTGTACTTGTATCACTTGCTACTTTTTGGAGATTGAAAAACTTGAAACTGTTGCATTCAATGCAGAGACGGCACCAACAGCTAATCACTTTCAGCGTTCTCGCTCTGTTTGTGCACTCGGTTGTGGGGCATGTCGGTGCAGGCTCGGTGCAGGGATCAGATTACTAAGTCATCACGGGCCTCCCTAGATGACAGGTAGAGGAACAGCAGCCACAAAATGATCTCAGAAAGCCCATGTTGATATTTATTTCTGACAACACGGATTTGAAAAGAGATGCGATGAGTTTGTAACTTATGTGTGTGACAATGTTGCATGACAGCAGTGTGGGAGATGAACGTGTGTGTGTCCAGTCAGCAAATTTTCTCTGGATAAATTAAAAGTAGACCAGCCTACATGGTAATCTGGCTAAGTGATCAAGCCAAGGAGATCCTGCTGTTTGAATTTGAGCTGTGTTACAATATCAGATTGCACTGAAATCATTAATTTCCTCTCCAAACAGCCTGTACCTCAGGACTCAAGGTACAACCTAAATAGACAAAGAAGCAAACTCATCAGTAAACGTGTGTTTCATAACTTTGTTTTACTGAAGAGACTTTTTGCATAATAAAGAGTTTGCATAATTTATATGTTGAGGCTGCACAGCTGTGAGTCTCCACACACTTTCCAATTGTGTGTGTGTGTGTGTGTGTGTCAGTCAGGAAGTGATTAGTAGCAGCGCTTCTGGTTTGTTAGAAACAGGACAGAGGAGTCATCAGTCTCTCCACCAGTCATCATTGACTGGAAATGGTTTATCTCCTCTGCCACGCACCAAAGGGTGGAAACACAGTTTTACTCACTGATGGCTCTGGTGTCTCTCATAGACGTTTACTGAATGTTAATACTCTGGTTTGTGGAAAGAACACAGAGAAAGACTCATTGGGTCTAATGTCTGAGAATAGGGATTGAATTGATCAGAAACTAGATTAGTAAATCCATTTCTGTTTTAATCAGCAATGTCCTCTGGCTAAACTAGTATTGATACAAATAATCTGTACATGATGTTAACTCTGGAAAATCTTCCTTTATTTGTGGAAAATGTCAGAGTAGTTTAATAATCCAATTACTCAGACCTGCAGAAACGTTAGCGCTTAAGTTTCACCTGGAATGTTTTTGCAGCGCACCGCTCAGCAGTAGAATGCAGGTAGAAAGCTCACTGATGTTTACTTGCTGTTTTAGCCAAGTTACCCTGATTACCCATGCTCATGTAGTATCGCTGTCATCATTATTATTAAAATATGTGTCATGATGTCCGTATTTAAACAGTATCTCGTCCCCTCTGCCCCTCCCCTCTCTGTGACGGTCATCGTTGAATGAAGCTGTTTGAAACCCCTGTAAACAAATGTGATTTCAGTCGTGTTGAACAGCACGTTGTAACAACCGGTTCTCAGCGATCATAAATCAGCATAAAACAGTCAGCAGGAAACAGAAGGGTTTCGTTTTTTCACTGCAGCATAAACTGTTTCACTAATAATTCTGGCTAATGAGCTGTAGCTGTATCTAAAAAAATTAGATAATAATAATAATGATAATGACATAAAAATAAAGGACCACATTTTTTTCTGCTACCCCAAAAACGAGGTGTGTAGCAAACCATGAATTTTGTGTACCGTTAAACCCCAACTATGTACACCTCTACTTACAAGGTGTTTTTTCTGCTCACATTTACATCAGTGTCACTAAAAACTGTTATTTTCAAACATACCTAATAGACAAAAAATTGGCAAGATTTAGAATTTATGGCATTTATCCACAAGTGGAGCGTACACTAATATATTTTTAATACAGTAAGAAATGCATTTTTAACCTTAGATTTGGTGGGAGTTTTCAACCAACAGCATCGCAGCAGGGGAGTGTTATTTATACAGCACATTTAATGAAAGTTTAAATCAATGTGTTTACCATTAAAGTGCATACAGCAACAAGTGATATAAAATATAATTAATTAATACCGCCATGAAGGATGGCTTAGATCCAGTCCTTCCCCACCTCACCTCCTCTGTCAGCTCAGCTCTCGTCTTCTGACATGGCTGCTACTATTCTGTCATACGGGCTACTGCAGTTCCTTAGAGGCAGAGTGAACTCGCAAGCATAAAAAAAACAAACTAACAGTATAACTAATTGTATTTTAAATAAACAGAATATTAATACCTCTACATTAGACACTGGTGTTACTTGAAATAAGATATTTCTGTTACACAGGCTGGATGATGGGTCGTCGGTTAATGAACATTTTACATTACATGCAACACATTTTAAAACCAGAAGATTGATTGGATCCATATATTACTAATATGAATTTTCTCTGTGATTTTTGATATTTTTGCTAGAGCATATTAACCTGCGAGACACTGGTTGTGTAGGCCTTCTTGTGCGATTCTGATTATTATTTTTATACTGTTTTCATCTCTCTGACCCTCTCATTGGTTTCCAGTAATCTTGTGTTTTCTTCTGAATGTTTTTGTGTTTTATGCACCCATTTCTTGCTTCCAAAGCCCACCCAATGAGCACCCGCTCGAACTTTCTGAAAAGCCTCGAGATTGGCGTGACCACATAAATTTGACTGCCCTCATTTTCAACACCCTGCCTTTTAATTTACAGGCGAGTCAGATTACTGTAAACTCATGTTAAAATTACAAAAGTGGAAACACAGTTCTTGGTCACACCGCCCTGGCCTTGTTTAACATGAAGGAGGCAGACTCTCTCAGTGCCTACCGCATGGAAATTGCTTATCTAAGTGTGAAAATATGAAGGCTGTTTTTGTTTTGTCTAGTTTCAAAAAGGAAGGACTACAGTCAACACTATAAATCCAAATTATCTTCATGAAGTCTCTTATTGTTGTGGTGCGGATTAGGATTACAACACACAGAATTAAACTCAGATTAGACCCAAGGCTCTGCTAGATATTTTGGTGCCTGTTTAGGCTGATTAATTTTATTTTTCAATGGCCCTGTAATGAAAGGTAGGTTATATTTTTTTTAAAACAACAACTACATGCTTAAAAGGTGACTACTGAGGCCACTAATTTGATACATTGTGAGTGCTGGCACATTAAAAGTGTCATAGTGCTAAAATGAATAGCTATCTGTTGGCATATGCAGCTGTGGGTATTTACTGCTCAGAATGAGGAAATTATGTGATCTGTGCTTCTTTTAGTTTGGCTACAATGTAACATTTCTTTTCACCCCTCTCATTTTACTTCCTAGATATCAGTTTTTTTTTCTTTTCCTTGTCGCACTAACCTGTTATCTGTCTGTCTGTCCTAGGTGATGGCGTGGTCATGTGTGCAGCCAGCGCTGTGTGTGTGGGGATGGTTTTAACAGACGCTGTTCTGGAGGACTCAGGAACACTGCACTGGCCTGGAGAAGCCTCTTAAACAAAACACCTACACACCACACACACCTTGAACACAAGATTTACACTTACACACTCCGCCATCGTGCTGTGAGAAAGGACACAAACGCACGGACACTTAACACTAGCTTCACCTAGCATACAAACACATTTGCACATTCTGTGTGTGTGTGTGTGTGCGTGTGTTTTTTAGCCTTTCTACGCGGAAAAACGTTTTTTCTCTCTCCTGTGTGAGAGTGTACATCGCATTTCTTCTGCTTGTCCCACCTCCACCGCAACAATGCCAAGCTCCACCATCCGCCGGCAGATGAAGAACATGGTGAACAACTACTCTGACGCAGAGAAGAAAGTCAGAGAGGCCACCTCCAACGACCCCTGGGGCCCGTCGTCTTCGCTCATGTCCGAGATTGCCGACCTCACTTACAACGTGGTGGCCTTTAGCGAGATCATGAGCATGATCTGGAAGCGGCTAAACGATCACGGCAAGAACTGGCGCCACGTCTACAAGGCGCTCACCCTGCTCGACTACCTGATCAAGACGGGCTCGGAGCGAGTGGCGCTGCAGTGCAAAGAGAACATCTTCGCCATCCAGACGCTGAAGGATTTCCAGTACATCGACAGGGACGGCAAAGACCAGGGCATCAATGTGAGGGAGAAGAGCAAGCAGCTAGTGGTGCTACTCAAAGACGAGGACCGCCTCAAAGGAGAGAGGTGAGATTTTTATGCATCTGATTAGAACAAACAGAAGATAAGAAAAGTTTGAAATCAACATGTATTTAATGTACATGTACTCATTTTGTGGTTAGCATTATTATTGCTGACAGATAAGTTAATTCCAGGTCAAATCAACAGAAATAAGAAAAAGAAAATAAATCCCAACTGACCATCTTGGATTTGCTTCATACTTTTTATAAGTTTTTTTTTTTGTTTTAGTTTCTGAGAGATCACTTTTGAACTATTCATGCTTGATGCCTGAAATTTTCAGGAATTGTTTTAAGTCATTAGATGTCTGTAACTTGTAAAATATTTGGCACACAGTTGCATACTGAAAATTGGAGCACTATATCTCCACACTGAACCACAGCAGATTGTTTACATTTTGATATGTAATACTCAGGTTATAATTCTTTCTTAGCAACCAGGTGCTGGCTGAAAGAAGTAAAATTTCTGATTTATGAGGCATGGAAATATTTCATACCTATATCAAGAGCATATTGCCAATGTATGACATACCATAAATCATACCACATGAACAAGCTTGTTTTATTTAGTTATTGCACAAAATATGCTCCTGCTTTTGTTAGTGTAACTTTAAGAGTAACAGTATGCATCAAAGCTTCTATCATTTCTATAAACTGGACAGTGCCAGTATGTTAATGATTGTCTGCCTCAAGGTGACCAACAACAACTGTAAGCAAAATGAAGACAGGGGTTTTTCCCCTTGAAGTATAGTGTTGTGGCTCTCCCACTGGGATTCGGGGTACGTTGCTCATTGTGTTTCCCCACCTGTTGGTTCTAAACACAAGATCCTTATCTTATCACACAGCACCATATCATCTCTGTTGTTTTGTAAGGGATCTTGTATTGCCAAGAGCGCAAACAAATGAACCACGCTTGAAAAAATGGCTGCAGATTTAATGTCTTTCCCAGATTAACAGTCTTAAACAAACACCACTCGGAGCATGAGTTGTCTACTTCTATAATTCCCTCTTCTTGCAACTGGAAGATGCTGAATAAGTAATTCTAGTAAAATAAAAATTGTGATTAAGATGACACGACTGCTGGTCGTCTTATGTTAATCTGCTTGTTTGTTCATCCATCTCCGTCTGTCTTTTAGAATCACAGACACTGGTGGACTTTGAGAAAAATTTGAATGTTGCATAATTTCCAGAAAGATATTAATTGTCCTGAAAAGGGATGTTTCATCATTTGTATGTCAGCATGTTTAATTCTCATTAATGATTTTGCTGTGGCATTTTAGAAAATTGAAATTCTGATTCTTGAGGCCTCCAAAGACTAATTCAGTATTACTTTACCCTCATGTATATCATGCTTATTTTATTGATTACTTTTTTTTTTTTGTTGCTCTGATAGGTCTCAGGCTTTGAAGACCAAAGAGCGTATGGCCCAGGTATCCACAGGGAGCAGTCAGATGGGATTTGGTCGAGGCTCATCTCAGCCCAACCTCTCCACTTCCTACAGCGAAGAGTACGGCCGGTCCGAGGGCTCACCTGCCTCTTACCACGGCTGTGAGTACAAGCTTATTATGACCTCATAAGCTGTACACATACGCACGCACGCACGCACACACACACACACACACACACACACACACACACACACACACACACACACACACACACACACACACACACACACACACACACACACACACACACACACACACACACACTCAGACACAGGGCACTTTCCATTTATTTTAAACAGTACATGTAATACAGAATACTCCATCATACTGTATTGTGTCCCAGTTGGTGTAACTTTGGCCTACATCCTGAAACCTGCCCCTCCCCCTGTTCTGTCTCTGGTTTGCAATCCTGCAGTAGGGCCGCATTCCTCAGCTCACACACACACACACACACACACACACACACACACACACACACACACACACACACACACACACACACACACACACACACACACACACACACAGCCACACACACACACACACACACACATACACAAAAGAGGAAGCAGAGTTCACCCCCCCCCCCCCAACCTCTATCATCCACATGACAGAGAAATCTGCTCCACTTTTCAATGATACAGTCATTTCTCCAGAGACAGAGTTCGGGAGAGAGATGTAGGAACAGTGACAGACTTTTCAAGGAAAGCAGTTTTATGACATGGAGAAGTAGCTAGAGAAGAACTGTCCCTTTCTGTTCATGGAGAGTGAGAGTGTACATTAGTTCATACTTATAAAGTAAAATGGGAATGTATTATGAGTTAATTATTCATAGATCAATCTAATATATTAAGAAAACGATTCAAGTATATTTAGCCAATCTAGGAATCAAATCACACAAATTTCTCTCTAAGTGAAAAAATAGATATATGAAAGGCAGTGGTGTAACAGAATGCAGCCTATCTGTGATCAGTAAGGATCACCCCTGCCACTGAATGCATCATTTGGGACAAAGTAAACAAAACTGCTATAGCTACAAGTCATGGACAGACAGCGTGTCGCTAACAGGGATTTTGAAGAGCAATGACCAAACTAGCATTTAATGGGTCCAAAGAGACGTTTTTACATGCGGTTTAATTTGCTGCGACTATAGCTATCCAGCTGCTAACTGATGTTAGCATTACTCTTTTCCCCAGTACATTTTCATTCGGTGGCTCGTTCAACAAGCTAAGCTTCAGGGAAAGACATTTGTTCATGGTTTAAGTTATCATCAAGTTTTGATCACTGCCATGTTTAAAGAAGAAGGTGTCATGCCTCATGTCTCACTTTAATTGAGTATGTATATATATTTTTAAGATTTTATTTTAGTTTTGGACATCTAGAAGGTTGTTTTCATTTAAGACTATGGGCAAAAGTGATCTGAAAAATGATCTGATCTGTGACTCAAAACTGTGATACGATTTTAACTGTGAGTTTTGTGATCCGTTGCCCCTCTAATGAAAGGGTTCCTTAAAGTTATGAGGTGATAAGTAGTCAGTACTCTTGTGTTTCTGTTCTAGTTTCTAACTAGCACCCAGTTCCCTCCTCCAACAGAGAATGAAAAGCAGAGTTCAAATGGACTGAAAGAGAGAGAGTTAAAAACAAACAGAAATCACAGGAAGTGGGGTAACTGAGAGAGGGACAGAGGGGAAGAATGGAGAAATGAAAGAGTGAACCTTGGCCTCTTTTCCTTTCACCCTCTGACCCCAAGCCCTTTGTACACAGCAGGGTGGCTACGTGTGAGTGCACGCCTATGGGTGTGTATGCATCTTGTCTGTTGTCATGCGTGTGATTTCAGCTTAGGTGGATCTTACGTGTTGTGTGGAATGTCCATTCGTCTTTTACTTAGGGTGTGTGGCCCACATTACTGCATGTAAGCGGAAGCTCCTGCAGCTGAGTCATCAGTTGAGAAAATTGAAGGAGAGGCCAGCCAATGACAGTTATGCTGGGATGTCGATGTGGGCGTTGCCAGGCGGGATTTTTTGGATTCCAGGCGAACTTTCCGGTTATTGTTGCTCAGGCAGGGTGTGATGAAAGGCAGGCCATGCAAGCGTATTCCACAAAGTGTCTGAAAAGGTCGGACATGTGTTTGATCTAGGGCATTAAAATGTCCTAAATGTGGTTTCATTCTTTTCCTTTTCAATAATTCCATGTATTTTTTGTTCTTCAGCTCACTCCATTCTTTACTAAACATAAACATTTATGTTGTGTGTTAATATTGAAATAAACAGATTTTAATACGTTTTTTTCCTCCTAAATGTTTTGATTAACTAAACATTGTGAGGAGAGAGCAGTCAGAGAAGAGACAAAGTGGCTGCACATGTGGGGGTGGCTAGTGGTTGACACCCTGGGATAGACATTCTGTGAGCTATTATCACATCATAAATGCACTACAGATGACACAAGCGGTCATCAGACCATTTCAGTCCCTCCAGACATCTGTTCATCGCTTGAATTGCTTTCAGCTGGTAGAGTCTTACATTTATTTGAAGGCTTTTGTAAGTTTTGGTTTAATAGGTAGTCATGAAACTTAGCAGTGCAGAAAATTAAGATGAAGACATAAGAAACAACTGGATTAAACAGCTGACACAGAAGCGGGAAACAGTGTAAGAATAATGTGTAAGATTTGTCTTTTTCAGCTTGCAGGCAGAGCAGTGTCTGTGAGGAATGCCAGGAAATTGTGATTATCCATATATGGCCCATTCCCACAGAAGTAGGCAAGAAACTGGCGTGTATTTTACTTGGCTTTGAGATGTGTTTATTTGTCTGCTTGAGTCTCTACTATCTAGTGTTGGCAGTTTAGTCTCTCTATATGTTTCATGGTAAAAGCTGACTGTAATACCATTTGCAGCTTAATGCCACAGCTTTGCTTTCAAAATAGAGTTCACAAGTTATTTTCTGCGTACTGTAAATTACATGAGATCATTCAAACATATTCAATATTTACATTGTCTATTTTAATGGTCGGGTACAGCTGTGCTCACTGTCTATTTAAGGCAGCCTTGTAGCTGATGTCGAGTCCCAGCAGCTAACAAAACACACCTCTACCCCTGGTACTTCTGCTCACCATCCCCTGGGACACACAGCATGGATACAGAGCAATGCTCATTGGTCATGCAGAATTTTGAGTTTTATACTTTGTTAGCATACAGTAGGATAGGTATATATTTTTTGTTTTTATTATATTATTATACAAATAAAGTTGGTAACAGTTTGTTTCAGATGGTTACTAATTTCAAGAAAAATTCACAGGCCGAGCCTTTCACTGTTCCAGTGTAAATGGAAATGTTGGAGAATTAATGTGTAAATACAATAGTATTTTTTTTTTGGTGCCACTAATAGTACACATTTGTACCATTAGTGTTTTATCATCATGGAAACATTTGAAGTGGTAAATTCACTGTGATGTTTATCAAAAATCTGCTGATGAGACTTACTGCTTTAAGACGTCTTGACAGAGCGCGAGGATGTTAGTCAAAGTGAGGGTTTCAAAGTTAGTTGTGTTTAATTATGAAAGTCGTCATCATTGTTTCCCCATGTCATATACACATATTGGAGTCATTGTTGTGTTTCTTTCTTTCGTCTTTTTTACAATTTAACCTTTGCGTTTCTGAATAGCAACCAACATACATGATGTAACATTATACACAAGATTATCATGATGTGATGAATATTGAATGAATGTAATTGTGTAAACTTCATCAGCAGAGCATGTCATGACCGGTCTTTGTTGTTTGGAGCAGAGACACAGGGCTTACATTGACATTTTTTTCTATTCATATCCATTTATAATGAATAAAGCAGCTTTGTATATGAAATATTACATGGACAATCAAATTGAGTCATAGAAAACAGTTTATTCAGTCTACAAACACATTTACATTTGCTGGACTGTGTGATGAAGCTGAAAGTGTCATTATTTCGAAATAAAAGACAATTGTAGAGGGGATGTGGTGAGGGTAATGTGGTGATGTCACTGTGTCTTTTCATCACCTCCCACGCCACGCTTCCCACGGAAACTGAGAGGTTACTGTTTCCAAACTGAAAGACACACAGTCACACTTAGAATTAAAACATACATTCTTGGATTACTTAATGAATGTCTTTTGGCGTTGCAACTCCTAACTGCTGGCCAGATAGCTTGTGTTTGTGATATGTGAGTGTGTGTTTTTACCACGTGCAGGGTCTCTGATTTTTGTACCACATGGCCTGATCTAATCCAATAATCTGAATGTACCTGTCCTGACTCGTGTTTCACAGGCTCACTGAAGGCCTATAATCAGACACACACACACACACACACACACACACACACACACACACACACACACACACACACACACACACACACACACACACACACACACACACACACACACACACACTCAAATGTGACAATTCAAATGTGTCTTGCTTTAATGTGATTGCATTTTTTATACTAGTTTTAAAATGTACATAGCCAACAACACAGCTTTTCAGTACAATTATGTACGGTATGTGATGCGATGTTAACACACACTCTGAATGTGTTTGTTAGCCACGTCTCCCAATGCTGGCTCAGAGCTGGAGCAGGCCAGACCTCAGACCAGTGGAGAGGAGGAACTACAGCTTCAGCTGGCTCTGGCCATGAGCAGAGAGGCTGCAGAGCAGGTACACACACACATACACGATCACATGTGTGCTAACACGGCATAGCATAAATCCATGCATGTCATTATCTTTTCTCACTGTGCGCATTTATTTGAAATTAGCAGATAGTTTACCGGATTTGGTGTAAATTACTTTATTTAAAAAAATGTTGATTTTAAAGGAAGATGATTGCAGCTTTGTGCATTTGATGATGAATTTAATTACCTTGGTTACAGCAGTAAAACTGAATCTTTTATTGCATTCTGCTACACATCACTTTTTTTATCCTAGGTCATTCCCCTGCAATTACACATACTTAAAAATCTTTTTGAAAGCCTATCAAGCATTAGCACGGCAAATTAATAATTTTTGTTATCAGCATCTAAATGCCTAAAACTGAAAAAGAAAACAATGAACATTTCTGACATTACAGCCAGAACTTGGAATAATTTGATTACTATAGTGGCATTGAACACACTGAAAGTACTCACCAATAAATTAAAACACAGTGATAGTAAGCGATGCAGTGAAATGATTTTTATCCAACAGGCAGATAAGCACTACTACTTGATTTCAACACACAACCGACCAAATTATGTCACACACATTACTAGCTTGGGTTAGTGTTTTGTAAATAAGATCAGATAGTGAAAATAATATGAGCAACTGCACCCAAGATGTATGAATGTATCTGTGTGTAGGGCAATATGTCCCTACAGTATATCGTCATCAGCTGTTTAAAACTAAATGGATTTTAACTCTAACTCTTAATTGTCTTCCCTCACTTCTAAGTCAATTTGGATTAGAGATCTGCCAAATAACAAAATGTAAATCATTCTGCACATATCATGTCATCTACAATGGCAAGACTGAGGTTTACGTTCTGATATGAATTGGAGGAATCACACATGCTGCCTGTGCTCAATGGGTTCTGGGTGTGTGTTCAGGAGGAGCGCATACGCAGAGGAGACGACCTGAGACTACAGATGGCCTTGGAGGAGAGTAAGAAAGAAGGTCCAGGCTCAGCAAAACTGGCCAAGAAGAAGAAAGAGGTAAAATACTCAACAGCGTGGAGACTAGAGTGACTCAGTTGTCCCATTACCATGCTTCTGAAATAATCTCGTCTTTCCCCGACCCTTTATTCAGCCTGACCCTGTCTGCTCCCTCAGTAGCAGTAATGAAGCCTCGAACTGGCAGCAGACTGCCTAGTTTACTCATCATTATTCTGCCTGAATAGCTGGCTGACTAGAGTTGAGGGCATGCAGAGCACAAGTAATGAAGAAGTAGGGCTGTATGACTATAGCTCGTGTTTTTTCTCAGCACATAATGACCATCATCAGTATGTTTGAATATTATTTGTGCTGTTGAGAATAATGGCTGACCAACAGATGGACTTTCCTCCTCTTCTATTCCCTCTCTGTCTTTACTGTTCCCATTCTCCCTCATTCCTGTCTCATGTGTCTCAATCTTTCTTATCCACTTCCTCTCTAGCCACAGTCATCTTTGATGGATCTGATGGATGTCCCAGAGCCTGGCGCCAGTGCTGACCCCTGGGGTGGCAGGGCTGGGGCCGGGGCCGGTGCTGGAGCTGGAGCTGGAGCTGGAGCTGGAGCTGGAGCTGGAGCTGGAGCTGGAGCTGGATCAGCAGACCCTTGGCAGCCTTATGGTATACACACATACACACTCAAACTGGAAAGGGGTTATGATTATCTGAACAGAGGCTGTTGCTGTGGGGAAGTGTCAGTGTTTTCGTGCAGTTTTGTGTGTGTGTGAGTGTGTGTGATCTCTGTTTTCCACCTGCAGCTTTTAGAACTGAGACTCTTTGTTAATAGGAATGCAGCTCTGCTGGCCCAGCAGCATTACTGCACAGTGAGGAGGGGAGGGTGGAGGATGTTAGAGGAAGATATTGTGAAGGAAGGATGTGTAGAGGGATGGCGACACCTGGGCGGAGGCTGTGGAGAGTTAGATCTGTAAATGTTAGATGATTAAAGAGGGAGAGTTGATTGGACTTTTTAGGTCAGATCAGATACATGCCTGTTGTTGAACCTGCATGAAACTACTTTGCTTTTTTATAATTTGTTACCTTCCTCACATTGCTCCTTCTCTTTTTCTCTGTCCCCTTCTCCTGCTCCTCCTTTCCAATCTGGCCTTTTTATTTTGCATGCTCCCCCCTCCTCCACGCTGAACCTTTCCCACCGTCCTCCCCCCCAGGCTCTACCCCTAAACCAGCAGCCCCAGTGGACCCATGGGGTGCTCCTCCTTCTGTTCCACCCATGAAGAGCCATGATCCCTGGGCATCAAACTCTACTCCTGCTTCTGACCCCTGGGGCTCTGCAGCCACTCGTCCCAAGGCTTCCAACACAGGTGACCATCAGGGAAAAGTAGCTTTTTTTAAA
Organism: Scomber scombrus; assembly: GCF_963691925.1. Classification (NCBI taxonomy): domain Eukaryota; kingdom Metazoa; phylum Chordata; class Actinopteri; order Scombriformes; family Scombridae; genus Scomber; species Scomber scombrus. Next base: position 18,512,790 of record NC_084987.1, read on the forward strand.
ATATATATTGTCCACTGGAGTCAACATCAAGGGAATTCACAAAGTTGACCAGTCACCACCACAGCTTTACCTGATTTAGAGGATGACATGTTTTTGCTAGTTAGTCTGTCTTGTAATGGTGTGTTTGAGTGTAAATGTCTTTTGGAGAATTGTTTAGTATGTTTTAAAGTTTGCTCTCTCCTTTATTTGTCCAAACTCATGCCCATGTACATACAGTATACAGTAACAAACAGTCATGTGGATATGGATGCACATCTGCATGCTTTCATATGCTTATAATGATCACTTGTCTATTAATTTACCAAAATATCCATACTCATTGATATTTGTGTTGTCTATTTCCATCTGTCTATATGTGTATGTATGTTTCTGCTGTCTGTATGTGCATTTGTGTACCCTGTGTATTGTTCTCTGTTTGTGTGTGTGTGTGTATGTGTGTGTCTGTTTGTGTGTATACGTTTTCCCCCCCTCCAGATAGCTTTGATCTCTTCAGTGCATCGAACGGTACGTCCAAAGAGGACTTCTCAGAGTTTGACAGCCTGCGCTCCTCCTCCTCTGTCCCCACCGGTACTCACCCTGTCTTCGTCTCTCTATTGACAACGGAGTCTGTGTTCTTCTTCAGTGTCTGAAAAGTTAACCAGTCCGCAGAGACAATGTTTCTGCAGGGCACAGACACAAACATGTCCTGTCTTTGTATGTACTTATCACCAGACCTGAGCAAAGAGAGTGTTAGAACCATTGCAGTCATGTTTAAGTGGCTGATACTTATCCACTGGAACTGCAATGAAATGCTGCAGTAATCATATGTAATGGTGGAAGAAACAGCTTTTTGCACTGGTCTGGTCCCATATCACTGTGGTGTAATCTGATTCAGCTTTTATGTGTGCACTGCTAAATACATTATTAGACCTGAGCCATCACATTTGTGGAACCTCTTTCAGATCTGCTCTGATCTTTAAAACAAAAAAAAATCTCATCTGGTTCATCTGAATCAACAGCAAATATTTGAAAAGTCTGAATAAAACTATAACAACTTGACCAGGTGGGTCTGTGAGATGGTTCCAGTTTGGCACAGGCCTCAGTGTTTTTCCTCATGTGGTTTGGCAGTCTGTGTGTGAGAGTGGGAGGGTGACATTGGTGTCAGACTTTTGCTTCAACTTAACACAAACACCTCCTGATACAGTCAAGGACAAAGTGAAAGGAACACAAACACAGGTGTATAAGGTCACTTTTCCCAGAAAGTGAAAGCCCCTGTTGAAACTCTAAGCCACCTTGTCACCTCATGGTGCTTAAAGGACAAGAACTTTAGTAATGTTAAGAAAGCAGTCTTCTGCAGAATAAGTTACATAAATCTTAGTGTTTGGCTGAAATGTACATGATTCACAAGGCGTTAATGCTCACTCGTCCTGTCTTATCTTGAGTCTTTTTTTTTGGCTCTGCTACATCTCAGTTCCCGTTCTGAGAAGGCAGTTTCCATCTTTGACATTTCCTTGTGTGCGTGTGTCTGTGTCTGGCAGCTGGCTTGCTGGGTTTTTGCGTGTCCATGTGTGAGTGCATTAATGATTGTCTCCACTGCTGTCTGACTGCCGCCAAAAAACAAACAGCCAGGCTGTCTGCCTCTGATGTCCTCTCATAATAGCATCTTCTGATCATTTTATTGCATCAACTCAGTTGTCTTTCCTAGTGAATGTGAGTGTTCAAATGCAGGTGGGTACTCATGTTTATGTGCACAAGAGCAGTGATGAGTGAGATGTTTTTTGCATTTCATTGTAGAATTTGTATTTTTAAAGATGAACATAAAAAGTAAAAAAAAAATTATGAGCCCTTTGTAACCAGTTTTAGTGGCCAATGCAGTGCAAAACTCAATAAGGAAATGTTACTTTCCTGATTTCATGATGTATAAATGTTTTGTTTTTGTTCTTTCAAAGAGAAGTTCAGGTAGCAATGTCTTTCTAATCCACAAAAAAACCTAGTATTCTGCTTTTTGTTGCCCAGGTGATGGGGGCGTAGCATCATCTGTTCCCTCCCAAGCCAGCCTTGCCAGCAGTAGCAGCCTGGACCTCTTCGACCCCCTTCCCACCTCTTTCAGCACCACAAACCCAACTAGAAAGACTCCAGAGTCCTTCCTGGGTCCCAATGCTGCCCTGGTCAATCTGGATTCTCTGGTGACCAAACCAGCTCAGCCACCACCAGTCATCAACCCATTCTTGGCTTCAACAGGTGGGAGGACAAAGAGAAGATATAAAGATATAAAGAAATTGCCTGCAAAATCTAAAATCTTACCACTTCCTGGTGTTTTTTACACTCTATATAAACATGAGTTCAAAGCAGGTAAACATGCTGGATAACTTGTGCTGATTAGATAAGAGTTGGCTAGCTCGGCAGTGAAGCCAGTAAGCCAAAAGACGTGGACATACACGTGCAGGTCTGAACACACACAGGCAGACACACCCATCTACACAGTTTAATACTGAATCATTTACCCTGCCCTACCAATATTAGCTATCAACTCAGCAGCAAGAGAGATGAATCATAGCTATTTCATAAAATTACAGTAGCACATTGTGGTTGGCCATCTTGGTTATAGTTAATCTATTTTAAGTAATAGAAAGTATGGATTAGCATTTAGCACAATAGCATTTTACTTGTTTTAGAACTCAAACCTACATGTAATGTACACAGTTCTGATTCTCTGTGAGCTTAGTATCATTGAATTGCTTTCTTTGTCCATTGCGTTATTTAGGTGGAACTGCTGCAGCTCCAGCAGCCCATGCCAACCCCTTCCAAGTGAGCCAGCCAGTTCCCCCGACCCTCAACCAGATGCGTGTCAGCCCCATGCCCGCTGGGTTCGGCACCATAGCTGAACCCATGGCCATTTCTTCCCTGCCTGCTCAGCCCATCGCCATGGTCCCTCTGGCAGGAATGGCCCCCATGGGCCTCATGATGCCCGGAATGGGGGCTGGCGCCGTGGGAGGGGTAGGTACTAGTGCGGGGATAAGCGTTAGCATCCCGGCCTCCATGTCTATGCCTCAGCCGCTCATGAGCATGCCCCCCCAGGCCGGGACCCAGCCCACCGGAACCACCAACCCCTTCCTTTTGTGAAAGGATGACTTCCACCCAGAGTAACCCCTCCTCTCTCTCTCTTTCTCTCTTCCACTTTGGCTCCTTACGAAGCTTCAACATGAACAAGGAGATGTCTTATCCCATGTATCCCTTTTATAACCAACTCCCAGCCAGGTCGTAGTCAAAACCAGGCTTCCTCCTATCTTATCAGACTTCCGCTTCTCTCTATTTCTCTCAGTGCTACAAGCTGCCTAGTCCTGTGTGTTCCATACTGATCTGACGATGATGTTGATGACCACAAAGCATTTGCATCTGTCTACAGACTTACAGAGTAGCAGGGGTGTTTACAGTTTTTCCACAGAGGCAAGACCGGACCTAGTGTCTCCTCTACTGTCCTCCTCTCATTCACTCGCCTCCTCTCCCTTAGGACTGCTCTTTTCCTCTTCTTCTGTGGTGGAGTGACAGGAGAGTCTGACTGTACTAACGCCAGGATCTTATCTCTTCAGTAGAGCTAATCTTTTATAAGCCCTGTCAGCTGAAAGTGTGTGTGTATGTATGTGCGTGTGTGTGTGTGTGTGCGCACATCTTAGTACTTTTACACTGTGTATATTCCAGTGGGTTTTAATTCACACACTGGAGTATGGATGAGAGAGACAGTCAGATGTGTTTATACTCTGTGTGTATGTATGTGTATGTGCGTGTGTGCGTGTTACTAAGCAGGGATTTTGCACAATTTTTTGCTTTTTTAAAATTTTTCTTTCTGCCACTGTTGGGCTCACCGTTACACCTTAGCTTAGGGAGAGAGGCTAGCCGCTAAACAAATAGAGGACGAGACGACCCACACTGCCTCGGCTCTCGGTACCACTCGGTCACAACTCTCATCTGGTCACTTCAGTTCACCGCAGAACTTTCCCCAACCCTTCCACAAGAACTTTGACCCTACGGGGTCACGGGATTTACACTGAACGCTTATCAAAGGAGATGATGAATCCCTTGTCCTTAAGGGGTTGAAAAAGATGAGTTAACGCAATTTTTGTTGAGTGTGTGTGCTTGCAGGCGTACTGTTAATGCTCAGATACTAACAGCCACATGTCAATGTTTGTGTCACTGAGTCTCCCCCGGTGTGTGTTTTAGAGAAGACATGAACTGCGATGGCATCAGTATTTTGCCATCTGAATTCAAGGAGCGGCATCGTGGGAAATATCTTTTTTTTGGTTTTGTTTTTAGGGTCAAAGGGAAGAGGGAGGTGTGTGTGTGTGTGTGCGTGTGCGTGCGTGCGCAGTTTGCATGAGAGATATGCTTAGCTTCCAAGTGTACTTTAATGAGCAAGTTTTTCCATTTCTCATTTAGTTAAGTTGAAGAGAGAGCTGTTTTCAAGTAAGATCCTTAAGTCGAAACAAGTGGTAATGTAGACATCTGCAGCCTTAAGTGTGCCCGTGTGTGCGCGCAACCACATATCAACGACTGTTCCTATAGCGACAGCGTTGCCAAGAAAGCTCCAGGTTTAAAGGGCACGTCAGCCACTCAGCATCGTGAAGCGAGTTATACCTCCGAGTGGATTTACTGTGGCTAATCTATCTACAAGAACTTTATCTGGTGGACACACACACACACACACACACACACACACACACACACACACACACACACACACACACACACACACACACACACACACTCTCACTAACGGTGGTTGTTCCTGTACTGGTCTATTGATAGCCCAGGGAATCCCACAGCAAGAAAGCGAGACAGGTCATGTAAACAAGCAGTTGTTAATTTTGTTGGTTACTTTTTGTTGTTATTTACTCGTTAGATGTAAATCCATAGCTAAGCCTTTCTGAGTTTTGGAGCTGTGTACTAGCTTAAGCCATGTATCATCTTCATTCTCTTTTGTCTATTTTCTGTCATTCTAGTTTTTTCACCCTATGGGTAGGCTATGTAATTCTCTTCTCTTAGAAGCACAACTGTTACCAAAGTCATAGCGACTGTGATTTCTGAGGATGTAATACTTTTGAGTAGATGAACAGTAGGGTCACACTTCACTGACATTTTTTTTTCTTTTCAGTTTATGGATGCTCATGATATCAGACTCCCATTGTTGTTGTTTTTTTTAATATTTCAGAGCTATTTTACCGTTTGTTCAAAAGTTTGTGTAAGAAAGTGTTACTGTTGGCTAAATATCGGCACATTTAAAGTGTTACTGTTGGCTAAATATCGGCACATTTACTGACAGCAAACTGAGCGTCTGTCTTCTGTTATTTGAGTTACATTTGATGAAATCCAGCTAAAGATGATGAATTGCGCCTGATGTTTAGATCCTTACTCTCTTTAGGCCACTGTACTCCATTTTTCTTCAGTTCTGTTTATCACTGCCAATGTTGTTACTGTCGAAAGAGTGTTTGTCTCTCTTGGTGTGAGTTGGCGCCCTCTCCTGGTCTGTTGTGGTATGATAGCTACACTGCAGGACCTGTTAATATTTCCACTAAACAGACCTTTATTCTCTCAGGCAAAAGGGGCGGCTCCAACTGTTTGAATGATTTTGATGATGCTGAGGGTGGTGATGATTTTTTCTTTTTCTTTTTTGTCTCTTCTTTTTATTCCTTTTTTTTGGCTTGGGATCCTGAATGAATGGGTGTGACACTTGCAGACCAGCAAACATTTTTAATCTCAACTAAATATATGCAAAAATTGGAGTCGGAAAAGTAAAAAGATAAGAAGACATGCCGCTTGATGTGTTTTGCAAACTTATTTTATACTTTATTGAAAGGCTACTATGATATTCTAGCGAAGACGTGTCACTTTCTCACTGGCCTTGATTTCACTGCGGCCTGACCTTTAAACTTTACTCCAGCGATTGTGGAAAAGTTTGTTATGGATGCATTGAAAAAAAAAACAAAAAAACAACCTTTACTGTCTTGAACAAATTCAGCACTCCTAAAGTCAGAAGACACTGCAGATGAACATTTTTTTTTCTTGATCCCTGGCAGCAGTTTCACAGTCGTGGCTATGGTGCAGTGAAAATGTGGCCTGTGTGTAGCGAGCTCCTCTTTGTGTTACTATGTATTCACTATGCTTTTATCAAGAGGACTAACCGACCTTTTGGACTGTCTGTCTTTATATGCATAAACAGCCTCTATTCTTTTACATGTCTGTCTATTTACCCTTCTCATAGTACTGGGAGCAGGCTGCTTTTTTTTTTTTATTGGATACGTGCTCAACCCGTTGGCATTATAACTGTATAATATAATTTATCATTTGTACTATTGTAACATACTGTTCTTCTGTATACCTTATTATTCTGTGTAATGGGTTTTTGTAGGAAAAAGTCACCGTGGTATTTTAATGGCATCTAAACAAACGAACGCAGCAGGCCCACACCCTGTTGGATGAGGACAACTGTAGCTGCATTGGTCAAAATAAAATCTGTATCACTTCAGCTCTGTAACTCCACTGTCTGTGTGTGTGTCCTTGTGGTTTTTTTTAAAAACTAAACATACAAACATGAGTAGAAATTTTACATTTTCACATTAACCTAAGCCTCAATTTAAGTTTAAACATGTATAGTAGTCTTAACAAATACTCACTGCATTCACACATTGTTTCTGTGAAGTCCACATTTATTTAAAAAAGTATAAAATGTAAAACTGAAAAATTTAAGACAATACAAATATATGCTAAAATGTCATAATTTCAATTCTACACATTTGTACTATAAAACACTTGAGCACGGCAGCGTGTGTGTATGTGACTGAGTCTATAAAGCAGGAAGTAAACATGTTAGTTCGTATTTTAAGTGAGTGTTGTGTTTTTGGTGGGGAACAAACACTCGAGGGAAGGAGGAGTAGAAAAACCCACCAGCTGCTTGTCCCGTAAACAGTCCTTTAGGTTACTACGTGTTCCACAGCTGCTCTTCTGTTGACCAGCCCGATGTGGCCGAATATGACCGATTGCTTGAAAGGTTTGACGGTCCTGTGTCGTAGCCCAGTTTCTTCATGTCTTTGGTCATGATGTGAAAGGAGACGGTAACGAAGCCTTGGGAACGAACCCGTGTCACTGCAACACAGAAATAATACAAACAGGATACATTAAACAAACCCAGAAAGAATCCTGTTATGATAACTCATTTTAACCTGAAACCTTAATAGTAACATATGGAGACTGACATGCCTAATAATGAGAATGTTACATTTGGCAGTTCAATTAAACATTTTCGACCTATAGAGGTAAATTACATTAGATTATTAATGACTAAAAACCTGAATTACAACCATCGATATGTGGGAGCTTCGTGTTTATGCACATTAAAGAAATAAATGCACACACACCTTCTCTCCCTTCACCCTGGGCTACTACTTTAGGGTCTGTGTACTCGGGCCGCCGTCCCAACAGCCAACTACAGAAAAAAGGAAAACACATGTTAAATCTAAAGAGAGAGGGGAGGAAGGCATTGAACCTCCGAGTGAACTAAGCTGCCGGTGTACAGTATATTGTATACATAGCAGGGTTAATCTGATGAGTGAGTTACTGATACACAAAGGTAATATTAATATATTAAACATAGACGTTGTTTTGACAGTATCATCCAAATCTGATATGACATTTTAAATAAGATTTCTAACTTTATTTTTCTTGAATGAGACTTTAACATTAAAACAAATTCAAACAATCAGGAGATATGTTTTAATTGCTTTGCAAATCATCTACCTTAAAAGCCATCCATGACCCACAGGAAGTGATGGGTCAATGTATCTAGCCTAAACACTGATTTGTCTGGCTGCATGTGGAAGAAAAAGCACCGCCCACAGAGACTTTTCCCAGTCCGAGCGGAAAAACAAATACTTCCAATGTTGCTGTTTGAACAGTAAAACTAAAAAGGTCCAGATGCTTCTCATACAGTTTAGCGGGTTGGTCGGAATTACCTTGATTAGCATGTAGCTATGATGCACTAATAACAGCAGCTGGCAATCAATGCCAACTGATGTGGAGTATTCTCACCACAGACGCCTAAGGTCGTGTCTAGACAGCTAGCGTGGTGTGAACAGCATGTCAGCAAGGCAGCAGCTGTCTGTGTCTACACTGGAGGCATTCAGGTGCAGTGTTGAGCATAGAGCGCCTCTGTGTTGGAAGGGCTCTGAGCCAAATACAAAATGACTGCAGTGATTAGGGCATGACTGATGCTGGATTTTTGGGACAGATGCTAATAAATAATTGCAACAATAAACGGGCCCGACACCATCCGTCGCAACAAAGCTGCAGATAAAGATGGTGAAACACACCACTGTTCACACATCTCACCTTGTGAATTTCTGAAGTCTCCATGTGGGTTCAGGCACAAACATGGGGATGGTACATGTATGTCTGGAAAAGAAAAATGCTCTTCATTGAAAAGTTCTGGTGAGACCATGGGATATAAAGACTTTGTTATTAAGTGGAATATATTATTATATAAAACCCTGCCCTTAAAAAACCCCACTAACACAACTAAGATTTGTTGACTGTTGCATAAATAAAGAAGAGGAAGTTGATGGCTGAGGCAATACTGACTGTCCAGGTGTAAAGGGGATGTGAGTCGCTCCATAGCCCCTCACCACATCGTTGCCAAACACATCTGGACCGTACACACTCACCACAAGCTGAGGCCCTGCAAAATAAAGAAGAAATCATAATTATAACACATTTTTAATCTTCCAGGTCCTAAATGCTCTGTTGGAACCTCAGTGATAAAACTCAAAGCCTGAATGAAAGCAATAACTACCAACACTGCTATCTGGTGTGTTTGTGTGTGTAATGCTCACATCCAGAAGGGTTTGTGCTCTTAAAGGTTGTTTCCAGAGGGAAGTTCCATATTAATCTGTGTGAAGACTGACTGCCTTTACAGGTTATTTGAGTGATGCCTTCCTCCAAGCCCTAGAAGAAAGTACACAAACACGCATACAGATTTGCTGGTGAGACTATAGCTTGTGGTATGTTCCTAACAGCATGTAGAGCAGTTTACATTACAACATTAACATACTGACCTGACACCATGAACAAAATCAACCTTCATGTCCAGCTACTCACCGAAGTAGGAGCCCAGTCGTGGCCGTAAACAAAACAGTATTTGCAGTACAAGTTGTCGTACTCTGGAAACTGAAAAACAACAAGACATATCAACATGAGACTTGGCAATGTTAGTACCGAAACACAAACTCATAGTCGAAACAAAAATGAGCCGAGTGTTCGCTGAAATTAGCTGCTAGGCTAGGCTAACCGAGAAACACTCACATTCGCTCCCTCAATCTGCCCGTTCACCGTGAGAAGAAACACGGACGGGTTGTTTGTAGCCATCACAGCTTCAGTCTATGAATTGGAAACTGAAGGTGTGTCAATTTCCCGAGAAATTCAACCCAGTTTATAAGATTTATGTTGCTCATTGATCCTAAATATCTAAAGCCTATCCGTTGCTAGGGCGACGCGTTCTTGCTCCTCCCTATGGCAATCGACAAGGACCAAACTGGGCGAAGGCGCACAAGCGTCTATGAAATAATAATAAAACCCATAAGATGGCGGCAGTGTGCCAAAGAAAACGCAAACTTCACCTGAGTTTTTTTTTTTTTTTTTACCCGGCGGTGCCTTGCTGTCACAGACTGGGAAATCAAATACAACTTGCTCTCAAATAGAAATGACATGCCTGCCTTTTAATTAACTTAGTTAAATGACATAAGGATTAGCAACTCCCTCTGCCAAGGAAAGCCAGGACATGTGCTTGAAATGTTTGGAGAGACAAAGTAAGTTGAGCTTGTGTTGAGCTTTTTTTGTCAAGCAAACGGTAGTTTTCTGCTCATGTGGGGAGGAGATGTTGTTGGAGTCTTTTAGGCAATTAAATGATAATTGTATGTCGACAATTACCAAAGGTTAATAGTCTACAGCGAAATGTATCCACTACAAGTTGTCCAACATTATCCCCTCTGCTGTTAAGAAAGCGTAGCTAACTTTGTCATTATCGTTGAAACTTTTGACATGAATAACTTAAACCTTTGCAACTTCTCTTAAACACAGTGTAACACTCAAGGACACAAATATGACTTCCCTAAATGTGACCAGTAGTCAGTGTTTATAGCTAAACTTTTCCTTTAAGCACACCCCAAAATAGCAATTTTCCAGTAGATAACTGTGTCCAGTGCTGTCCCTTTGAGGGTAACCAAGGACATGGGAGGGTGATTCTGATGCTTTCATAAGAAGAAAAGACACAAGTATGATTTAAAAAAAAAAAGTATTAAAAATGTCTCCACTAGAATATTCTGGTATTGCAGAAAAGGCTTGGACACAGTTTGCTAATCATCACATTTACAGAGACTGCAGTGTCAGTTAAATACATATATAAACTATGAAAAAAAAGACTTCATATGTTTTGGTAGCTAGTCAACAAAGTTGCACTCAGGGAATCTTTCTTGGTACACAGTACAATGTTGTTTCTGTTCCTATGTAACCAAAGCTTTGGCATCTCATCATCATAAATGTGTATGACAGCATTAATGCATGTCTGGATGACATGACATGTTGTGCTGTAGCAAATAATAATTACAATAGGCTCATGTGCCACAACACTATATTGCTGTGAGGAGCAAAGCCTATTATAAAGGCTCAAAATAGCGTACACTTTAGGGTAATTATTAAGCTATGTAGCCATTAGCGGCCTTTGTTGAGATAATTAGCTTGGTTATAGTTTGAGGCTGGAGAATCAACTGTTTCTATCAGTTCTGTCACACACAGCGAAGACAAACTATAATTTCCCCCTCTGTCTATCTCTCTATCTGCCCCCCCCCCTTCTCTTTTTCTGAGGGATTGCTGCGTGTCCTACTGTCAGACAGCAGCGAGCCCCCCGAGTCTTTGACCTTTATCACTGCCCAAACAACAGCTCTCTTTCCATCCTCCATCATTTTACCTCTCTGTTCATCTGCTCTCATCTATGCTTGTTTTTCTGTCCTCATCACCGCCAAAATCTCCATCTCCTTCTATAATGAAGTCAGGGAAGTAATAACTCGTCATTAGTAAACAGGCCCCCATTATAGAGTCAGGAGACAGCTATCAGATATCCCAAAATTCCCAAGATACCCGCATGACAACATTGTCTGTTTATCCTGTAATCCTCTTCTTCCTCCTGTACCTTCTTGCCCTCATCCTCTGTACACCTGACCTCCCTTTTCTCCTTTTCTTCCCTCCTCTGATAGAGTTGTTACTCTCTCCCTCTCTCCCTTTGTGACTTTCCTGAGTCTCCTTTCCCTTCTTTCTCCTCGTTCCTGCTGAATATTTCTTCTTCCCCTGACCCCCCCCCCCCTTTTCTGTCTGCATACTTTCTACCGCCCACCACCTCTTATTTCACTTTTCATCTCCCTCCCAGCTTTTCCCTAACCCTCCCTTCTCTTCATCCCACCACTTCACTGGGCCTACTCCTCCTCCTTTACCTGCCAAATTTGTGTCTTTCTTTTTCTCCACCTCCTGCAATCCCTCAGCTCCATTTTCATCTCCCATCATCTCCCTGTTCTCTCCTCCTGCCAACATTCCTGCACATCTCTCCCCAGCGTCCTCTCGGCTTTCTCTTCTCATCCTCCTCACAACTGCCCGCCATGTCTCTCCCTCCTCCTCCGATCACGTGTAATATTCTTCCCTTCTCCTTCAATCTACGTTTCTTATTCACCTGTCATGTATCCGTCCCTTCATGTCCTCCTCCCACCACCTTTCTGTCGATCTTTCTCCTCAACCCCCCCCCCCCCCCCCCCCCACACCAATCTCCCTGACCTCGTTTTGTTCCTCTTCCATCTCAGTGGTCCTTCTTCCTGCCAAACGCCTGATTTAGAGTCAGACGGCCTCATGATTTGCGGCCCATTTAAAAAAGTCACTGCGGAGTGGCCGGTCCAAAGGGGTCATGTGGCCCATATGAGATCTAATTTTCTCTGGATGTTTTTTACCCAAAAACCCAAATGTTCGTTTCAGAACATACAAATACCAATCTGGCATTGTCCCTTGGCACTATACACCTTAGATGTAGTTTCCCTGAAAATATGCCTGGAAACAGCTCTGGAAGGTAGTGACAAGTAATATTGCTGCTGTTAATCACACTGAACATGAGAACACATTTTACTGGTTACCTGGAGGCTACAGTGATGTCCTGCATGTCCCTACATGATTAAAAATGACATAACAGTACATGTTTCTTTATGTATTCATTACGGAGTTTTGTCTTTACGTCACAGAGCATGTAGCATTCTCGCGCCCGGAGGCTGCAGCATCTCGGAGGAAATGTCTGAAGTGCCCTTCGCAGGTATCTCTAGGTGAGTGTGATTCATCCAGAGCAGGGGACATTGGAGGGGGGGGGGTGGAGTGAGAGAGAAATAGAGAGGTATACTGAGTGACACCACTTTCCTATTTTAGCTTAAACACACAAACACCACACAGATAGTCTTTGCTCACTAACTGTCACAAAATATTATGTCTAACAAGCATAATTCAGTGAGTCATACTATCTAATTTTCAAGTGGGTACACACACACACACGCACACACACACACGCACACACACACACACACACACACGCACACACACAAACAAACACGAATGGGCTTATAGAAGTGAGAGATGCTGATGGGGGTTAATGTCGTAAACTGTGTGTGACTAATGGTCCGTGACCACTGGTTCACGACTTTGCTCCTACGAAAAGGCCCTGACGCTTATCATGCTGCCCAAGTGTATGCAGGCACACTCACACAGAGGAGGACAAAAAGAAAAATGTGTTTGTTAAAGACAGTAGGAAGAGGTAACAAAGGAGCTGTGGAAGTGACAGTAATGACACTGAAGAATTAGAAGAGAAAAAGATAAAGTAAGGGAAGGGAATTGGACAAAGATAGAAGAAGCAGGAGAGAAGGCTAATAATCAATAAAGAAAGATAGGAATGGGAGTTGGGGGAGATGTAAAGATGTAAGAGGGAGGTGGAGATGGAGGGATAATAATGAGAGAATGAAAAGTGACAACGGTGAGAGGAAATGAGATAGAATTAGTGCTGAAACTGTTAGTCAACCATTTTTAATCGATAACTTGCAAAAGTCTGTGGTCCAACCGTGCAGGTGTTTTAACTCACTTTTCCTGATAAGACCTCTTCAACACTCTGTGGACATGTAAAAACTTTTTGATTGACATCTCTCTCACTCTCCTATTAGCCTTGTTGCATCTGCTGGAATGAGACAACTTGAGCCCCAATACCCACATTTACAGTCTTGAGTCTTAAGTGCATGTTGACATACTGCCAAGTGTGTCCCACGTCTGAAATTTACCAACACACACTACACTTAATCCACACTTGGTGCACACTTCTTCTAATACTGCTGCACACAGGTATATTGCATATCACCAGTCCAGTAGTTGGTTACACTGTGCCTGATAGCTAGTTTTATCACCAACAATAAACAAGAAGTTTATAAGTTGGATTTAACTTGAATATTATTATTCATAAGACATATCTGACACTGTCAAGATAAATATTTAATATCGCATCCATTATCAAATATTTTGAGAAATATGTGTCATTCTTTAAAAAATCCTATCAGACAAAAAACATTCAAATTAATATCATATTATGTCTTTAATGTACAGTAGGCCTACACACTTCTAGATAACATGCTTTGTATTTCTCCTCTCAGCTCCTGCATGTGGAGAGGTGACTGGGAGTAAGTGGTACAACTCAATGTTAGACATCTTTTTATGTTGTTATGAGAAGTTTAAGTGAGGAAAGAGCCATCACCTGCAGTCGTCTCGTGCCGCTGCTCACTTGTGCTAACTGAGTGCAAGCACACGCTCGAGCAACAGAATTCTGATGCTAACGGCCACTGGTGTCACTAATTGGAAGGAATTTCTTATTGTGATATAACTTTAAAATGTCTTCATACTTTAACTACTTTAACTACCTAACTAACTAATTAGGCAGAGGATTTTAAGAAATATTTGATAACAGCTGCTCTCAGAGATTTTATGAAGACATCTGTGTGTGTAATGATTCCTGTCGATACTTTCTGCCTGTCTAACAAAAAAAACCCCAAACTGTCGGTGGCTGCCCTTCACATTTAGTTTAATGAGCTCTTCTCCTGGCTGTCCTCCTCAGTCAGCCTCTCTGTCTCTTTCTCTCTCTCTCTGTTTATTGCCTAACTGTCTGCAGTAGTTTTTTTTGAAAGTCATTTTCTTGTCTGCTTAACCTGGTCTGCTTTTTAATGTGGCTGAATTCAACAGTTTGGTACGTGTGTGTGCATGTTTGTGTTGTGCATGTAGATGAGTGTGTGTGTGTGTGTGTGTGTGTGTGTGTGGCCTGTCTTTGGCCCAGTTTGAATCTTTTATACCCTCTGAGGGAGACAGACAGACCAAAACTCCACATCGTGTCTTTAAACTGCTCCCCTCCTGTCCTCCCACATGTTGTCCCTCCTCTCTGCTCCAGTGTCAGAGTTCTCTCGGAGCCCAAGGGCCCATCTGTCCAGAGTCAGACTGGACTGTTTGGGCCAAAGGCTGCTTTGCAACTGTTGTGAACATAAACTGAACATAAACTGAGCAGGTATTCAAGTCAACAATTTCAGCTTAAAGGGGGGGCTTTTCTTTTTCTGATGATGAAGTAAAACTCAATGCTTTATGAATATATAAACCTTCCATTATTCTAACCATGAGGCTACCCTTCTCAATATGCATTAAGGTGACAGTAAAATGAGCCTACGTGACTGGTGAGAATAGCGCTTAGATTTCAGAGTAGCATCAACCTCATCTTCTCTTTCCTGAAAGCCTGTCCTGCCTGCAGGCGCCGACATAGCTCAGTAACCTCTGTTGTCCTTCATTGAGGAGGAGACATAGAGAGGGAGAGGAGAGGGGGGAGCAAGTTGTTACAAGGGAAAGTTGTGGGGCCAAAAAAAATAAAAAAAAGAGTAAGCCATTGGTTTAAAAGGACAGTTATTGTAAAGTTCCATTAAGGAGTGAGTGATTGGGGTGAAGAGAAATGCAAGCAGCCGATGAGCGTGAATGGAGAGAGGAGAGATAGATTTGAAGAACTCAGGGGGGAAGGTTATTTAGATATTCATCAAGGCTGTGAGTCGTTAAGGTCAACCTGGTCTACTGAGCTCCGTAGTGGTGGAGTAATAAGTCTTGATGCTGTTGGCTCTGGTTTAAAAAAAAATGGCTACCAGAAAGAGCTTTTGTATTCCAGCCTGTCAGAAAGGACCAGCTTCACCAGTACTGTTATTTATTAATTCCAGGTTATTTGTGCATTTACTGTCAAATTAGATTTTCACTCTTCTGTGCCAATTGCTCTTAATGTACACGAACAAGGGATTAAAACTCATTCCAAGGTCTGTTATGCCGTTTATCTGTATAGTGTAAGTGTACTGCTTAAACTCCTGCTATATGAAATGTACAATGTGTATAAAATAAGGGATCCGGACTGCAAAGAGTGGTGTCACACTGTCATCTACTATAGATGAGTTATTGATTGAACTCCTAGTGCAGCCTGTTCAGTGTCCAGTAAAAGCAAAACAGAACCATAAATCTGAACTAGAGAACAAGATGGCTCCTAACAACCTTGGCTCAGCCTGGTGTAGCATGAAAACTGTAACAGACCTCCGGATTCCAAAGAACAGCAGTCATGTCACTTTGGATGGCTTCAGTTCAAATACAAAGCTTGCTAATGCCCTCAATCATTTTTTTTATATTAGTTTTGATTAGGGCCCGACTAATACTGCATATTTGGGGCCGATACAGATGCAGATATTGGGGAGTTATGTGGTTATCAAACACATGCGACAAAGCTATGTAATGGAGGCATTATATAATACAGTTTAACAATAAACTTTATTGTATAAAATGATATTAGTCCACTTGGACTTTAATGATTACCAATTACTATCAACAACAAACAGATAAAAAGTACACATTAACTTTAAAATATATACTGAAAATACCACAAATATACATAAAATGCAGCTATATATAAAAATATTGGTGCATATTGGACAACATTAGCCGGTACTGATATATCTGTGATATGCCAATATTGGCCAATAATATCGGCTGACCGATGTATCAGTCACGTTCTAGTTTTGATACTTTTGACTTTAGTACTGAAACTCAGCGGTCACAAACTTGAAGACAATCTGAACTTTGACACAGACCAAAAGGATGTTGAAAAGGTCCAGCACCTGCCAACATTTATGGTTGTATTCCACTACAATTTCAGCATGTACCTAAGGTCTGTA
The DNA here is from genome assembly GCF_963691925.1 of Scomber scombrus. Taxonomy (NCBI): domain Eukaryota; kingdom Metazoa; phylum Chordata; class Actinopteri; order Scombriformes; family Scombridae; genus Scomber; species Scomber scombrus. Next base: position 18,529,109 of record NC_084987.1, read on the forward strand.
AGGATGCCGTGCTAGCCCGTGTTCCTAAATACAGCTGCCTCAAAACTCTTAACAATTCTATACCGGTTTCACTCATGTCAATTTTAATGAAAACCTTTGAGAAACTGGTGAAATCTTTAGGAAAATTGAGTATGCACTTCATCCCATGCAGTTTGCTTACAGGACACACAGAGGAGTAGTGCCACAGTCACTTTGCTTAATTTACTTTTTAAACACTGGGGGAAATGGGACTCAAGCTAGACATTTATTTATTGACTTTTCCTCTGCTGTTAACACAGTTCACCCCCATATTTTAACCAGTAGGCTTTTAGAGCAATTTGACTTATCTCAAGTTTGCTTCTCCTCTTGCTCCCCACAAAGATATGTGCTTTCCTACTGTTTATCCTTCACACAAATATGTGTCAGAGCAGGTGTGAAAATAGGACCATTTTAAAGCATGCAGAAGACTCTGTTATTGTTAGTCGGCTCCAGGACAATGAGACCAGCCACTGCCCGGTCAAGCAGCTACTTTGTCAAGTGGTGTGAGTTGTCCTATCTTTACTTAAACAAAGTGATTTTAGAAGACATGCCCACAAATATGAAGTCATATCCATTAAGGGTCAGACAGTGAAATATGTGCAGTCCTACAAATATCTTTGGACAATTATTGACCCCAAACTGAACTTTGAAGCAAGTTGTGAATCTGTGTTCAAAAGGGGGTACCAGTGTTTTTTGCTTGAGGAAACTGTCTTATTTCCATATTGATAAAACCAAGATGACCTTATTCTATTTTACCTTGATAGAATATATTTTACTTTACTTTGACTTTGATGTCAAGGTTTGGAAACCTAATTTTAAAGAACAGAAACAGGCTTATCAGTGTGTCACAGCTTGACACAGCATCCCTAATCTAGACAGTTACAGCAGATAACTAGTTATTTTCAATGAAGATTCCCACTATTTGCACTATGAATTCTTTATTGTCAAAGCTGTGTCTTGAGCACTTCATCATATTTATCTATCATCTGTGCTGCTTGTAATATGTGTGTCAAGATTGGATGCCTTCTTCCCTTACTGCAAACTAAATTTACCTATGGCACAAATACATTATCTTGAACCTGAATACTAAAAAAAAGACAAAGGAATGGCAAAATCAGCTAGTTGCATCAGTGCAAAAGTGTGTCAAAATTTGCAACTCCAGTCTTGGTATAATCCTCTTATCTTCTCATACTTTAGCAATTACTGGCAAGCATTATTTAGATCTACAAGTGTCTACATGGCCAAACACTAAGAAACTAAGTGCTGTTTAATTTAGAGCTAAAACAGTAATATGTTAGTCATTTGATTGTTTTCAAGAAAAGCTTCCAGCTTCTCAAATGAAATAGCTTTAAATTTTGGACTGCCCATTGGACAAAAAATGACATTTGACAATGTCACACTGGATTTAAGGAGACTGGAATTAAAAAAAAAATCACTTTATGACATTTCATAGACTTAACAATTAGATTAACCAAGATAATTATTGCCAGATTAATTAATAATGAAAATGATTATTAGTTGCAGCAATTTAAGTGTTTGTTACACTTACAGGATAAAATACTTTTCACTAGCTCATATAACAGAAGTGGTTGCAGTCTCAACACACAAAGAATGAGTTTAAAACAGCAAACAGCTAAGCCTCTGCTTCTAGTCTCTCAATTTTAGCTGTTTAATTTCAGTCAGAGGTAGAGCAGGGAGTCCAGGGAGGTGCTGTGATATACATTTACACCTGCTAATCTTCCACATATGGTGCAACAGCTGGTATTTCTGAGACACATCTGAATTGCTGATTGAACTAAGGTGTACACCTGGTGGAGTCGAAGCTTAACACCAGCTCTCATTTTTGCTGACCTCCACTGGTTTAACCTTTGTAGTGAGGTCAGTACACTATAGGGCACCTTGCTGTGATCAGAGGCACAACAGAGGAGCTTTTCACCTCACTTATTACAGTTTTCTTTTTAATGATTCCTTGCATGTAAGGTTGAATAATAAGTCCTCATCTTCATAACTCTTCACACAGATAACCATACCTTTCAGGAAATTGCAATTTCAATAATCAACACAAATTCAAAAAAGTTCTGCAGTATTTGTGAAAGCAATTTTGTTAAATTCCCCAACTCTTCTGCATGAAACGGCCAAATTATCTCAACAAACTGACCAATTGTTGCATTTCGTGTCGTGGTAATGCACATTCAGCAACAATTCAGGCACACAAGATAGAATCTCACAAGCAAAAATAACTGCCATTGATAAAATCAGCATTTTGTATTTTTTTGAATTGTATTGTTGACTGATTTATTTGCTGCTAGTGTTGAGGTGAAAGTTCATTTAATAAGGGATCATGAATGGAACTAAAGCACATTATTAACATTTTTTTTTATAACTTCTAAGTTCTTATATTCTTAAAAGACATTTAAAAATTAGCACTGAAACATAGTTGTTTCTAAGATATGCAGTAGGCTTTTTATCTAAGGAAGTGATTACATATGACTCTTGATTGGCATTAGTTAAAAAAGTCACAATTCTTCCCAATTCCTGCAGCTGTATTGCTAAGCGAGCACACATAACAGTGTAAACTGTATTGCAATGTAAAATCCACCGTTAAATTGAGCATTTTTGTCTGCAGTAAACACAGAAAACCCTCCACAAAATCCTACTGTACGTACACACTTTACCTACACACTGCTGGGTAGAGCAGCTCATTTTACACAAAAAAACAAATAACTAAAATTTAATATAAATTCACAACAGCTCATTTCAATCAGAACATGCTGCGATAAAAAGCACTAATAATGACACATGATGCATCTTACTTCTTTGAAGTAGTAAATCACTTTGTGATCTCTAGTTTTTTGTTGTTTTATTGTGTATACAGTACCAGTCTACTCACTCAAAGGTTTTTCTTTACTTTTTGTTTCCTACATTGTAGAACAGTACAGAGAGCTGTGACCTGTGAAAAATCTGAAGCAATCAATTAGAGAGCAGCCTCAGGCCACCTTTTTGCCAGAAGTTGAAGGACCTACATACCGCTCAACTAAGAGAAACAACAGTTCATTACTTTAAGACATGAAGGTCAGTCAATCTGGAAAAGTTCAAGAACTTTTACATTTTCTTCAAGTTCAGTCACAAAAAACATGCAAAACTATGATGAAACTGGATCTCTTGGGGAAAGGAAACTAAGATTTTCCTCTGCTGCAGATGTTAATTTCATTACAGTCACCAGCCTCAGAAATCACCCATGAACAGTACCTCATATTAGAGCCCACATCACTGATTCCCAGAGTTCAAGTAGCAGACATATCTCAACATGAAGTGTCAGGAGGGGACTGCATTACTCAGGCCTTCATGATTGAATTGCTGCAAAGAAACCGCTACTGAGGCAAACCAGTGAGAGGGAGAGAATCGCTTGGGCCAAGAAACATAAGGAATGGACATTAATGGAAATCTGTACTTTGGTCTGATGAGTCCATGGTGAGATTTTTAGTTCCAACCTCTGTGTCTTTGTGAGACGCAAAGAAGGTGAATGGATGGTATCAGCATGTGTGGTTCCCACTGTGAAGCATGGAGGAGGAGGTGTGATGGTGTCTGGGGGCTTTACTGGTAACACTGTTGGTGATTTATTCAGAATTCAAAGCACTCTTGACCAGCATGACTACTACCACAATAGCGACACACCATCCCATTTGGTTTGCACTTAGTGGGACCATCATTTGTTTTTCAACAGTTCAGTGACTCCAAACACACCTTCAGTCTGTGTAAAGGCCATTTAACCAAGAAGGAGAGTGATGGAGTGCTGCATCAGATGACTCTTCCTGGGCAATCACCCAACCTAAACCCAACTGAGATGGTTTGGGATGAGTTGGAGGGTAGAGTGAAGGAAAAGCAGCCAAAAAGCACTCAGCATTACTCCTTAAGACTCATGGAAAAGCACCCTATAGGTGACAAATTAACAAAGCTGGTTGAGAGAAGGCCGAGTGTGCAAAGCTGTCATTGAAGCAAAAGGGTCGCTACTTTGAGTAATCTCAAATTATGAAAGATATGATGATTTAACACTTTAGTTTACTACATGACTACATATGTGTTATTTCATAGTTTGTATGTCTTCAGTATTGTTCTACAATGTAGAAAACAGTAAATATAAAGAAAAACCTTTCAATGAGTAGAAGTGCCCAAACGTTTGACTGGTACTGTAATGTTTTTTAATTGACGATGCAAGAAAGGTGTATATCGTCTAAACACACTTTTTATTATTATTATTACACAATAGTAAAAATTGTATACAATATGTTCTGCAGCAAAGAGTCATAGAAATGCAGCAGGAAAGGTTTCAGTGGGCTTTATTTTTGACACTTTTCTTGTTTTTGGGGGAATATAGATGTATTTCAATGTCGTTATGATTGGGCAGATATTTACATGACTAGCGAGTGAGTTTTTGAACATAAACTGAATAGTTTTGAAGTGTAAGTGTAAGCATTTTCAAAATTGGCTGCAGATCCACAGAGTTTAATTTGCTGTTTGTGTTCAAGTGAGAAAGGTATTCAGAAAATTTGAAGGCTTTAGTCACTGAATGCTTTCTGTGTCAAAGCAATACAAATATTTTCACAGCTTGGTCCATAATTGTTGGTGTTTAGTTGATTGTGTGAAGGGTTTTTGGTTGTTAATGACACAGTGTGGAAGCTTAAAACAATTAATAGTATTTGCCCCGCATCAATGTCTATAAATCTCTCTAAGGAGTCTGAAGGAGATTGCAAAGCAAAATAATTACTAAACATAAAAATGGATCATTTAAAAAGTAATCTAGGCTTTGCAGTGATGGCATTGTAGAGCTGTCATTGATGAAGTTTCTGTGTCAAAACCCAGTGCATAATCACATAACATCTAGTTAGAGGAAAACAAAAACAGTGTAAGTGATAAGAAAACAATAGACTTTTTATTAAACTGGCTGCTTTCCTTCATTGTTTCCGTGTTTTTGGCCCTGTAAACACTAGAGGTGCTGACCCTCCCTGTGACCCTGAATGCAAGCAGAGTTGGAAAATGGATGGTTGGCTGAATGGTCTAAAAGATCATTTTTAACCATATTTGGACGGATGGAAGAAGCCGCAGAACGCCTTCAGCTTCCCAGCTGTTAGATGTGATCTGTAGTGGTTTGGGTTGAGATCATTAGATTATATAATTGTGCCATAGAGTTCTGAATCACTTCACAGCCATTTTACAGTACGGGGTCCATCATAGAGTTTCCTCTTGACAGTCTGCTCACAATAACCCTTCCCAGAAACACAAATTCAAGAGTGGTTTAAATGACTAGAAGGTGCTTCATCGGTCACCTGATCTTAACATCATTCAAACTTAAAGGGGAATGATGGAGCCTAGAGTGCTTTTGTTGTGTAATTTCTCCATTCCCCTATACCGCCACTCTACTCTTGAGATTGGAAGCCCATGCTGGGTTTTTAACCTCCATTAAAGCAGGGCAAACTGTTTAAGAACCCATTCTCATTTAGAGTTACAGCCCGGGGGAGGAGTACACACATTCAAACAGTAAGAATTAGAAGTCAATAGCTACTGTAGTTTCACAGTTAGGGGTCCTGCAGTCGCAATGACAAAAGTCAGGAGAAATGCTTGTTCTTTACCCTAAATTGTTCATGTCAAACCACGTCTGAAGGAAAAAAAAATCTTCATAGTTATTTTGAACGGCGACACAAAAGGCAGGAAAATGTTTTAGCAGCTAACTTCATTCCATCTTTATTTCTGTCACACACAACACTGCTCTGAGGGCATGTCGTTGGAAGCTGTATTAATATTTCATAATTGTTTTGGGTCCCCAACAACTGACACTTCTAAAATGTTATGTTTATTTCTGTTTACCGAAAACAAGATTTAAAACTCTGCAGTGTGAAATTGTTGTTTTTACTCTTTTGGAACATGTTGTAATTGAACCTCCTCAAACAGAGCAGAACGTGTCGACTTTAATGGCAATTTTAGATTATGAATATGCTGATGAGTAAATCTCTCAAACACGCACCTCCTCATGAATAGGTGATATTCATCAATGCTGAAATGAGCGATTTATGATGAGTTCAGGGAGTTAAGAGAGTTTGTTGAATCTCGCTTAAAACACTTGTGTGAGCAAGACAGTTTTAGGGAAAGAATACAAAAATGTCCCTGTATATGGCCCACTGAGTTTGCACTCAGAAAGTGGCAGAAGTAGTTGTGTGAAGAATGTAAAACGGAGCTTGAGAGAGAATTTCATATCCTGATTATTGTACTTTCGCACGTCTGCACATCTGGCTAATTGCTGCATGATTTGGTTGTGATTATTTGATTGCCATTTTCAGAGAGTTAAAAAAAGAGAGTTGGACTCACCTCCCAAATCTGATATTATAAAGGAGAGATAGGAAGGGTATTCAGATGCTGAAACACTGAAGCCTTCATGCACATACTCTGAGAAATGGCAACCTCTGGCTTGTTCCTCTGATATATTTATTTCTACGGTTGGTTTATGCTACGTAATTATGACTCGGAGGCTTGGGTACTTCTGAAAGACTTGCCGTTAAATAATATTAAAGCAGACAAACACGGATCCCTCACGTCAGTCTGTTATTCAAGGTAATTAAACCTAAATGTAAAGGATACAGGGAGATATTACAGTAATCAACTCTGTTTCAAATCACAATCAGGGGTTCAAAGTTGTGTCTTTGCTTTTTTTTATTCAGCAGAGTATTATTAAGACTCAAGATGTAAATGAGCCCAGCTGCAGTCCAAATGATCTTCCCTTGTTACTATCTCCAACAGTGTTATATTTTCACTGCAAAGTATTTTTTAACTGTCATCCTCCAACAATGCAGTCTTATAAGTGTTTTGACCTGTCCGATGATGTGAATGCTTGGAAGTTGTAAACATCACTAAAATCTGAAGTTGTCCAGCTGTTCATCTATTCATGGTTGCAGATGGCTGGAGCTTATCCCAGGATGCACTGGGCAAGAAATGGGATACAACTTTTACAGTTTTTAATGATTGTTAATACACATTTCTTGAAATGATGCTCCTTTTTCCCAAAACTCTAAACACAAATTCATAATCCCACACTCAACTTCACAACTTCAAACTTCCAATTTCAAAAGTAATCTCTCCACTCAAACCCCTGTAATGTTACATCTAAACCAAACGTTGCCACTGAAAACACATACACTACAAAGTAGCTATTACTCAATTTAAAACACTGACTGTAAAAACCTGATACTGCAATGAATAATGATGGTTATGGTTTTACCCCAGAACAACCTCTTTACACAATGAACAAGATATAATAAAACAACACGTATACATTTCCCAAAGTTTGAATTTCTCAATGTACTGTAGTAAAATGAACTGAAATTGAATGAAAAAGTAAATGTAC